>NW_024737326.1:0-49981 GCF_018991925.1 Homarus americanus
CTAGAAGTTACGCATTGCTCCAGGTACACCTCTGACACTCCCAGGTCTGCCTCCGACACTCCCAAGTAAACCTCCGATACCCTAGGTACACCTCTGACACTTCCAGGTACACCTCTGACACTCCCTAGGCACTCTGACACACCCTGGCACACCTCTGACGTCTCAAGCACACCTCAGACACTCCCTGGCACACCTCTGACACTCCCAGGCACACGTCCGACACCCTGGTTCTCCCCTGACACTCCAATGCACACCTCTGACACCCCAGGTCCGCCTCTGATTAACTCTGCACACCCTTTGACACTTGGTGGCACACCTCTGACACTCCAGGTACACCTCTGAAACCCCAGGTACACCTCTGACACTCCTAGGTACTCCTTTGTCACTCCCTGATACACCTCTAACACTCCCAGGCACTCATGACACTCCCTGCACACCGCTGACACTGCCAGCTCACACCTCAGACACTGCATACCAGACACTCAGGCACACTTCAGATACTCCCCAGGCACACCTCAGACACTGAAGGCACCTCTGACACCCCAAGTGCACCTGACACTTGTGACACACCTGACACCTGTGCACACCTCTGACACCCAGGCACACCCCAGACACTTGAGACACACCGCTGACACTGCCGCAAGGCACACCTCACACACCCGCGGAACCCTCCTGACCTCCCAGGCACACTTCACACACTCCAGGCACACCTCCGACACTCCCAGGCACACCTCTGACACTCCCCAGGCACACCTCTGACACTCCAAGGCACACACTGGACACTCCCCAAGCACACCTCTAACACTCCCAGGTACACCCCTGACACCCTGGTACACCTCTGACACTTGCACACCCTCTGACACCCCAGCATTCCACTGACATTCCCTGGGACACCTCTGACACCCCAGGCACAAATCTGACACTCCCAGCCACACCTGACACCCCAGCTCACACCCCTGACACTCCCAGGCACACCTCCTGACACTCCCAGGCACACCTCTGGCACCCCAGGCACACCTCCTGACACACCCCAGGTCCGCCTCCTGACACTCCCAGGCACAACCTGACACTCCCAGGTAAACCTCCGATACTCCTAGATACACCTCTGACATCCCAGGACACCTCTGACACTCCTAGGAATTCCTCTGACACTCCCTGGTACTCCTCTGACACTGCCAGGTACACCTCTGACAATCCCAGGTACTCCACCGACACTCCCTGGCAAACATCTGACACCCTGACACAGTCCCACACCCCAGACACACCCTGCACACCCCAGGCACATCTCTGACACCCATGCACACCTTGACACTCCCAGGCACACCTGACACCCTTATGCTAACACCTCCTATTAACTCTTGCTACCACCAGACACCTGTTTTCACCCACTGCCACCCTGGCACAACTCTCATGACTAACTCTTAAGGCACACCTCTGATCATTCTGTCATCTGAGGCATCTTGCACACCTGAGACACTCTAGCACACCTGAGACACTCCCAGGTGCACACCACACCCCAGGCACACCTCTGACACTCCCCAGGCACACCTCTGACACTCCCCAGGCACACCTCTGAAACTCCCAGGTACTCCACTGACATTCCCTGGCAACTCCTGACACTCCCAGGTACAACTTGACACTCCAAACCTCCGATACCCCAGGTACACCTCTGACACTCCCCAGGCACACCTCTGACACTCCCAGGTACCCCTGATACCCCAGGCACTCCGATACTCCCCAAGTACAACTCTGACACCCCAGGTACTCTGTCTGACACCCTGGTTCACCTCTAGAGACTCTGGCACACCTCGACACACCCAGGCACCTCCCATGACACCAGGTGCACACCCCAGACACTCCCCAGGTACACTTCTCACACCCCAGTACACCTCCTGACACCCCAGGTACACCTCTGACACTGCAGGTACACTCCCCTGACACCCCCAGGTACCCACTCGACATTCCCTGGCACCTCTGACACCCCCATGTACAACTCCCGACACTCCCAGGTAAACCTCCGATACTCCTAGGTGCCACCCCTGACACTCCCAGGCACACCTCTCTGACACTCCCAGGCACCTCTGATACTCCCCAGGTACACTCCGATACTCCCAAGCACACATTCTGACACTCCCAGGTACTGCCTGACACTCCCTGGTTCACCTCTGAGACCCCCAGGTACACCTCATAACTCCCAGGAACACCCTCTGACACCCCCAGGCACACCCCAGACACTCCCCAGGCACACCTCACACTCCCAGGTACACCTCTGACACTCCCCAGGCACACCCCTGACACTCCCAGGCACACCTCTGACACCCCAGGTACTCCACTGCATTCCCTGGTGCACCTCTGACACTCCCAGGCACACCCGACACTCCAGGTAAACCTCCGATACTCCCAGGCACACCTCTGACACTCCTGTACACCACTGACACTCCTACATACACCTTTACACTCCCTGGTTCTCTGACACCCCAGGCACACCTCAGACACTCCCAGGCACACCTTGTGACACCCCAGGCACACCTCTGACACCCTGGCACATCTCTGACACCCCTGGCACACCTCAGACACCCAGGCACACCCCCGACACCCCACAGGCACACCTCTGACACTCCCAGGTACACCTCTGACACTGCCAGGTACACCTCAGACACTCCCAGGCACACCTCCGACACTCCCAGGAACACCCCGACACTCCCCACACCACCGACACCCCAAGCAAACCCATACACCCCCAGGTACACCTCTGACACCCCAAGCACACCTCTGACCCCAGGCACCTCCGACACCCCCACGCACACCCCACACCCCAAGCACACCCCTGACACCCCAGGCACACCCTGACACTCCCAGGCACACCTCTGACACTGCCAGGCACACCCCTCAGACACTCCTGCACACCTCCTGACACCCAAACACCTCTGACACTCCCAGGTACACCACCGACCCTGGTAAACCCATACACCCCAGGCACACCTCTGACACTCCCCAGGCACACTCTGACACTCTGCACACCCAGACACTCCCAGGCACAGCCCGACACCTCCAGGCACACCCCACACTCCCCAGGCACACCTCCGACACCAAGCACACCTCTGACACCCCAGGCACACCTCTGACACACCCAGGCACACCTCACACTCCCCATGTACACCTTTGACACCCCCAGGCACACCTGATACTCCAGGTACACCTCCTGATACCCCAGGCACACCTCTGACACTAGGTACCCTCTGACACTCTTGGTTCACCCCTGAGACTCCCAGGCACACCTCTCACACTCCCTGGTACACCTCCGATATTCCCCAGGCACACCTCGAGACCCCAGGTACTCACCGACACTGGCATACCTCCTGACATTCCCCAGGTACTCCTCTGACACACTCCCAGGTACACCTCTGATACTCCCAGGCACACCTCTGACACTCCCAGGTCTGCCTCCTGACACCCCAAGTAAAACCTCCGATACTCCCCAGGCACACCTCTGACATTCCCCAGGCATTCCTCTGACACACCCTGGCACACCTCTGACGCCCCAGGCACACCCAGACACCCTGTACACCTCTGACACCCCAGGCCACGTCCGACACCCTGGTTCTCCCTGACACTCCCATGCACACTCTGACACTCCCAGGTCCGCCTCTGACACTCCCCAGGCACACATTTGACACTCCCCAGGCACACATCTGACACCCCAGGCACACCCCTGGAAACCCCATGCACACCCCGACACCCCAGGTACCTCGTCACTCCCTGATACACCTCTAACACCCCAGCACGCTGGACACTCCTGGCACACCGCTGACACGCCAGTTACACCTCAGACACCAGGCATACACCTCAGACACTGCCAGGCACACCCCAGATACTCCCAGGCACACCTCAGACACCCCAGCACCCCTGACACTCAAGTGCACCTCTGACACTCCTAGCACACCTCTGACACACCCCAGGCACACCTCTGATACTCCCAGGTACACCTTGACACTCCCAGGCACCCTCCGATAATCCCAGGCACACCTCCGATACCCCAGGCACACACCTCTGACACTCCCAGGTACTCCTCTGACACCTTGGTTCACCCTGAGACCCCCAGGCACACCTCCTCACACCTGCTGCACACCTGACACCCCAGGCACACCCCTGACACCCCAGGCACACCCTCTGACACCTCCTGCACCTCTGACACTCCCAGGCACACCTCTGACACTCCCAAGCACTCCACCAACATTCCCCACACCTCTGACACTCCCCAGGCACACGTCCGACACCCAGTCACACCTCTGACACTTGTGCCACATCTAACAGTCCCAAGTACACCTCTGACACTGCCAGGTACACCTCTGAAATTCCCAGGCACTCCTGTGACACCTGCAGGCACACCTGACACCCAGGCACATCTCTGACACTCCCAGGCACACCTCCGATATTCGCAGGCACACCTGATACTCCCCAGGCATACCTTGAGACTCCCAGGCACCCACTGATACTCCTGGTACACCTCTGACATTCCAGCTACACCTCTGACACTCCCAGTTACACCCTGACACTCCCTGGTACACCTTGAGACTCCCAGGCACTCTCACTGACACTCTCTGCATACCTCTGACATTCCCAGGCACACCTCTGACACTCCGCAGGCACACCTCTGATACTCCCAGGCACACACTCTGACACCCAGGTCCGCTCCCACACTGCCAAGTACAACCTGACACTCCCAGTTAAACCTCCGATACTCCTAGAGGCCACTCCAGACACTCCAGGTACACCTCTGACACTCTAGGAATTCCTCTGACACTCCCTGGTGCTCTCTGACACTCCCAGGTACACCTCTGACACTGTCAGGCACACCTCTGACAATCCCAGGTACTCCACTGACATTCCTGGTAAACATCTGACACCCCAGGCACACGTCCGACACTCCCAGATACACCTCTGACACCCCAGGCACATCTCTGACACCCCAGGCACACATTTGACACCCCAGGCACACCTCTGACACCCCAGGCACACCTCTGACACCCCCAGGCACACCTCTGACACCCTAGGTACCCCTTGTCACCCCTGACACACCTCTAACACCTATGCCACGCTGACACCCTGCACACCGCTGACACTGCCAGTCACACCTCAGACACCCCAGGCATACCTTCAGACACTGGCAGGCACACCCCAGACACCCCAGGCACACCAGACACCCAAGGCACCTCTGACCCCCAAGCGCTCCTCTGACACCCCCAGGCACACCTTGACACTCCCAGGTACACACCTCCGATAATCCCAGGCACACCTGACACTCCCCAGGCACACCTCCTGACCTGCACACCTGACACCCCGGTGCACCACCCTGACACTCTGGTACACCTCCTGACACCCCATACACACCTGACAACTCTGCTACCAACCTGACAACCCATGCACCTGACACCTCTTGTCTCACCTGAGACTTGCACACCTCACACTCTGCACACTGATTCTCCCAGGCACACCTTTGACTCCAAGTACTTCACACACTCCCTGGCATACCTCTGACATTCCCAGGCAACCTCTGACACTTCCAGGCACACCTCTGATAATTCTGCACACCTCTGACACTCCCAGGTCTGCCCACACTCCCTGGCACACCTCTGACGCCCCTAGTACACCCCAGACACTGGCACACCTCTGACACTCCCAGGTCCGCCTCCTGACACTCCCCAGGCACACCCTGACAACCCAGGCACACCTCTGACACCCTGCTAGGCACACCTCCCTGAACTCCCAGCCACACCTCGACACCCTAGGCACCCTTTGTCACCCCCTGACACCTCCAACACCACAGGGCACCGCTGACAACCCTGCACACTGCTGACACTGCCAGTTACCCTCAGACACTGCCAGGCATACCTCAGACACTGCCAGGCACACCTCAGATACTCCCGGCACACCCCAGACACTCCAAGGTGCACCTCTGACACCCCCAAGTGCCCCTCTGACACCTAGGCACACATCTGACACTCCAGGTACACCTCTGATACCCCCAGGCACACCTTGACACTCCCCAGGGCCACCTCCGATACCCCAGGCACACCTCACACCCCAGGCACCACTGACATCCCCTGGCACACCCCTGCTACACCCCAGGACACACCGCTGACACCGCCAGGCACACCTCCGACACTTGCACACTGACACCTCAGGCACACCTCCCAACTGGCACACCCTGACACCTAGGCACACCTCTGACACTCAGGCACACCTCCTGAAACTCAAAGGCACACCTCTGACACTCCCCAGGCACACTCTGACACTCCCAAGTACTCCACTAACATTCCCTGCCACACTCTGACACTCCCCAGGCACACGTCCGACACTCCCAGACACACCCCCTGACACTCCCAGGCACATTTTAACAGTCCCAGGCACACCTCTGACACTGCCAGGTACACCCTCTGACACTCCCCAGGCACACCTCCGACACTCCCAGGCACACTCCCCACACCCCAGGCACACCTCCTGACACTCAGGCACACCTCTGACAATCCCAAGCACTCCACTGACATCCCTGGCACACCATTGACAAACTCCAGGTACCCACTGACATCCCCTGGTACACCTTTGCCACCCCCAGGCACACCGCTGACACTGCCAGGCACACCTCTCTGACACTCCAGTTACACCCTGACACTCACTGAACACTCTGACACTCACAGGCACACTCTGATACTCCCAGGCACACCTCTGACACTGAGATACACCTCCGATACTCCAAGGCACACTCGGATACCCCCAGGCACTGACACTCCCAAGTACTCCACCAACATTCCCTGCCACACCTCTCGACACTCCCCAGGCACACGTCCGACACTGCCCAGATACACCTCTGACACCCCAGGTACATCTCGAACAGTCCCAGGCACACGTCTGACACTGCCAGGCACTCCCCTGACACCTGCAGGCACACCTCCGACACTCCCAGGCACATCTCTGACACTCCCCAGGCACACCTCCGATATTCGCAGGTACACCTCCGATACTCCCCAGGTACACCTTGAGACTCAGGCACTCCACTGACACCTGGCACACCTCTGACATTCCATACACCTCTGACACTCCTAAGCCACCCATACCCCTGGCACACCTTGAGACTTGGCTTCACTGACACTCCCTGGCATACCTCTGACATCCCAAGGCACACCTCTGACACTCCCAGGCACACCCTGATACTCCAGGCACACCTCTGACACTCCCAGGTCCGCCTCCTGACACCCCAGGCACAACCTGACACTCCCAGGCAAACCTCCACACTTAGATACACCTCTGACACTCCCAGGTACACCTCTGACACTCCTAGAATCCTCTGACACTCTGGTACCTCTGACACTCCCCAGGTACACCTCTGACACTCCCAGGTACACTCTGACACTGCCAGGTACACCTCTGACAATCCCAGGTACTCCACTGACATTCCTGGCAAACATCTGACACTCCCAGGCACACGTCCGACACTCCCAGATACACCTCTGACACTCCCCAGGCAAAACTTGACACTCCCAGGTACCTGTGACACTCGCAGGCACACCTCCTGACACTCCCAGGCACATCTCTGACACTCCCAGGCACACCTCCGATATTCGCAGGCACACCTCCGATACCCCAGGTACACCTTGAGACCCCCAGGTACCCACTGACACCCTGGCACACCTCTGACATTCCAGCACACCTGACACCCTGTTGCACCCATGACACCCCTGGTACACCTTGAGACTCCCCAGGCACTTCACTGACACTCCCTGGCATACCCCTGACATTCCCAGGCACACCTCTGACACCCCAGGCACACCTCCCTGATACTCCCCAGGCACACCTCTGACACACCCAGGTCCGCCTCCGACACTCCCCAGGCACAACTCCGACACCCCAGGCAAACCTCCGATACCCCAGATACACCTGACACCCCCAGGTACACCTCTGACACTCCCAGGAATTCCTCTGACACCCCTGGTACTCCTCTGACACCCCAGGCACAACTCTGACACTGCCAGGCACACCTCTGACAACCCAGGCACTCCACTGACATTCCCTGACAAACATCTGACACCCAGGCACACGTCCGACACCCCAGACACACCTCTGACACTGCACATCTCTCTGAACTCCCCAGGTACACCTTGCCAACTTGCAACACCTCTGACACTCCAGGCACACCTCTGACACTCCCCAGGCACACCTCTGACACCCTAGGCACCCCTTTGTCACCCCCTGACACACCCCATCACTCCCAGGGCACCACTGACACTGCCACACCTCAGACACCGCCAGGCATACCAGACACCCCCGGCACACCCCAGATACCTGCTGCACACCCTCAGACACCCACACCTCTGACACTCCCAAGTGCCCCTCTGACACCCCAGGCACACCTCTGACACCCCAGGCAACTCTGACAACTGTGACACCCTGACACCCAAGGCACACCTCCGATAACTTGCACACCTGACAATTCTGTGCACACCTCTGACACCCCCAGGTACTCCTCTGACACTCTTGTCCACCTCTGAGACTCCCAGGCACACCTCTCACACTCCCTGGCACACCTGATATTCCCAGGCACACCTTGAGACCTGCACTTCACTGACACCCCTGGCATACCTCTGACATCCCCAGGCACCCTCGACACCCCAGGCACACCTCCTGACACCCTAGGTACCCTGCTCACCCCTGACACCCCAACTCCCAGGTGCTGACACCCCAAGCACACCGCCGACACCCCAGCCACACCCCACACAGGCACACCTCAGACACCGCCAGGCACACCTCAGACACCCCAGGCACACCTCTGACACCCAAGCACCCTGACACTCCCAAGTGCACCTCTGACACCCCAGGCACACCTCTGACACCCCAGGCACACCTCTGATTCTGCACACCTTGACACTCCAGGCACACCTTGACACTCCCAGGTACACCTCCGATAATGCGGCCCTCCGATACTCCCAGGCACACCTCCTGACACTCCCAGGCTCCTCTGACACTCTTTGGTTCACCTCTGAGACTCTTGCATACTCTGACATTCAGGTGCAGTCGTCTGACACTCCTGCACACCTCTGATAGTCCCAGGCACACCTCTGACACGCATAGGCATTCCTCTGACACTCCCTGCCTCCCCTGACACTCCGGCACACCTCTGACACCGGTGCACCCTCTGATACTCCCAGGCACACTCCTGACACTCCCAGGTACACGTCCGACACTCCCAGATACACCTCTGACACGCATAGGTATTCCTCTGACACTCCCTGGTACTCCTCTGACACTCTCCAGGCACACCCTGATACTCCCAGGCACACCTCTGACACTCCCAGGTCCGCCTCCTGACACTCCCAGGTAAACCTGATACTCCAGGCACACCTCTGACACTCCCAGGCATTCCTCTGACACCTCTGGTACACCTCTGACACCCCAGGCACACGTCTGACCCCAGGCACACCATTGACACCCAGGACTCCACTGACATTCCCCTGGCACACCTTGCCACTCTTGCCACCGCTGACACCACCAGGCACACCTGACACTCCAGGCACACCTCCGACACTCCCCAGGCACACCCCACACCCCAGGCACACCTCTGACACCCCAGGCACACCTCTGACACTCCCCAGGCACACCTCTGACACCTGCTGCACACCCTGACACTCCCCAGGCACACCCCCTGACACTCCCAAGCACTCCACCCACATTCCCTGGCACACCATTGACACTCCCCAGGTTCTCCACTGACATTCCCCAGACACCTTGCCACCCCAGGCACACCGCTGACACTGCCAGGCACACCTCCGACACCCCTCAGGCACACCTCCGACACCCCAGGTACACCTCCCAATCCTGCACACCTCTGACACTTGTGCACATCTCTGACACTTCCAGGCACACCCCAACACCCAAGGCACACCCTGACACTCCCAGGCACACCTCTGACACTCCAGCCACTACACCAACATTCCCTGCCACACCTCTGACACCCAGGCACACGTCCGACACTCCCAGATACACCCTGACAACCCTGTGCACATCTCTAACAGTCCCAGGCACACCCCTGACACTGCCAGGTACACCTCTGACACTCCCAGGTACTCCTGTGACACTCGCAGGCACACCTGACACTCCCAGTTACATCTCTGACACTCTGGTCAAACCTCCGATATTCGCAGGTACACCTGATACTCCCAGGCACACCTTGAGACCTAGGTACCCACTGACACTCCTAGGTACACCTCCTGACATTCCAGTTACATTTCTCTGACACTCCCAGTTACACCCCTGACACTCTCTGGTACACCTTGAGACTCCCAGGCCTACGACACTCCCTGGCATACCTCTGACATTCCCCAGGTACACCTCTGACACTCCCAGGTACACCTCTGATACCCCCAGGCACACCTCTGACACCCCAGGTCCGCCTCCATACCTGTACAACCTGACACTCCCAGGTAAACCTCCGATACTCCTAGATACACCTCTGACACTCCCAGGTACACCTCTGACACTTAGGAATTCTCTGACACTCCCCTGGTACCTCTGACACTCCCAGGTACACCTCTGACACTGCACACCACTGACAATCCCAGGTACTCCACTGACATTCCCTGCAAACATCTGACACTCCCAGGTACACGTCCGACACTCCTAGATACACCTCTGACACTCCCAGGTACATCTCTGACACTCCAAGGTACACCTTGACACTCCCAGATACACTCTGACACTCCCAGGTACACCTCTGACACTCCCAGGTACACCTCTGACATTCCTAGGTACTCCTTGTCACTCCCCTGATACACCTCCTAACACCCCAGGCACCGCTGACACTCCCGGCACACCGCTGACACTGCCAGTTCACACCTCCAGACATGCACAGGCATACCTCAGACACTGCCAGGTACAACCTCAGACACTCCCAGGCACACCTCAGACACCCAGGTGCACCCTCACACTCCCCAAGTGCACCTCTGACACTCCTAGGCACACCTCTGACACTCCCAGGTACACCTCTGATGCTCCCCAGACACCTTGACACTCCCAGGCACACCTGATACTCCCAGGTACACATCGGATACTCCCAGGTACACCTCTGACACTCCCAGGTACTCCTCTGACACTCTTTGCTTCACCTGAGACTCCCAGGCACACCTCTCACACTCTGGCACACCTCCGATATTCCCAGGTACACCTCCGATATTTTCAGGTACACTCTGATACCCCAGGTACACCTTGAGACTTCCAGGAACTTCACTGACACTCCCTGGTATTCTCTGACATTCCCCAGGTACTCCTCTGACACTCCTAGGCACACCTCTGATACTCCCAGGTACACCTCTGACACCCCAGGTCCGCCTCCGACACTCCCAAACCTCCGATACCCTAGGCACACCTCTGACACTTGCACACCACAGACCCTAGGTATTCCTCAGACACCCTGGTACACCTCTGACGCTCCCAGGTACACCTCAGAACTCTGGTACACCCCTGACACTCCCCAGGCACACGTCCGACACCCCCTGGTTCTCCCCTGACACCCATGTGCCACCTCTGACACTCCCAGCTCCGCCTCCGACACTCCCCAGTTAAACCTGATACTCCTAGGTACACCTCTGACACTCCCAGGTACTTCACTGACACTCCCCTGCATACCTCTGACATTCCCAGGTACACCTCTGACACTACCAGGTACACCTCATACTCCCAGGTACACCTGTGACACTCCAGGTACACGTCCCGACACTCCCCAGACACACCTCTGATACGCATAGGTATTCTCTGACACTCCCCGGTACCTCTGACACTCCAGGTATACCTCTGCACTGCCAGATACACCTCTGTCACCCCAGGTACATCTCTGACACTCCAAGGCACGTCCGACACCCAGATACACCTCTGACACTCCCAGGCATCTCTGACACCCAGGTACACCTTGACACTTCCCAGGTACTCCTCTGACACTCTTTGGTTCACCTCTGAGACTCCCAGGCACACCTCTCACACTCCCTGCAGCACCTCCGATATTCCCAGGCACACTTTGAGACTCCCAGGTACTTCACTGACACTCCCTGGTATACCTCTGACATTCTCAGGTACTCCTCTGACACTCCCAGGCACACCTCTGATACTCCCAGGCACACCTCTGACACTCCCAGGTCTGCCTCCGACACTCCCAGAAACCTCCAATACTCCTAGGTACACCTCTGATACTTCCAGGTACACCTCTGACACTCCCAGGTATTCTTCTGACACTCCCTGGTACACCTCTGACGCTCCCAGGAACATCTCAGACACTCCCTGGTACACCTCTGACACTCCCGGTACACGTCCGACACTCCTGGTTCTCCCCTGACACTCCTATGTACACCTCTGACACTCAGGTCCGCCTCTGACACTGGCACACCTTTGACACTCCCAGGACACCTCTGACACTCCCAGGTACACCTCTGAAACTCCCAGGAACACCTCTGACACTCTAGGTACTCCTTTGTCACCCCTGATACACTCCTAACACTCCCAGGTGCACCGCTGACACTCCCGGGAACACCGCTGACACTGCCAGTTACACCCTCAGACACTGCCAGGTATATACCAGACACTGCACACCTCAGATACCCCAGGCACACCTGAGACACCAGGTGCACCCTGACACCCCAAGTGCACCCTGACCCTCCTAGGCCACCCTCTGACACTCCAGGCACACCTCTGATACCAGGTACACCTTGCTCACCAGGTACTCCTCTGACACTCTTTGGTTCACCTCTGAGACTCCCGGTACACCTCACAACTCCTGGTACACCTCCGATATTCCCAGATACACCTTTGAGACTCCCAGGTACTTCACTGACACTCCCGGTATACCTCTGACATTCCCAGGTACTCCTCTGACACCCCAGGTACACCTCTGATTGTCCCAGGTACACCTCTGACACGCATAGGTAATCCTCTGACACCCGATTTCTCCCCCTGACACCCCAGGCACACCTCTGACACTCCCAGGCACACCTCTGATACCCCAGGTACACCTCTGACACTCCCAGGTACACGTCCGACACCCGAGATACACCTGATACGCATAGGTATCCTCTGACACTCCCTGCACCTCTGACACTCCCAGGTACACCTCTGACACTGCCAGATACACCTCTGTCACTCCCAGGCACATCTCTGACACTCCCAGGCACACCTCTGACACCCCAGGTACACCTCTGACACTCCTAGGTACTCCTTTGTCACTCCCTGATACACCTCTAACACTCCCAGGTGCACCGCTGACACTCCGGCACACCGCTGACACTGCCAGTTACACCTCAGACACCAGGTACCTCAGACACTGCCAGGTCACACCTCAGATACCCCAGGTACACCTCAGACACTCCAAGGTGCACCTCTGACACTCCCAAGTGCACCCCTGACACCTCCTAGGCACACCTCTGACACCCCAGGTACACCTCTGATGCTCCCAACACACCTTGACACTCCCAGGTACACCTCCGATACTCCCAGGTACACATCGGATACTCCCAGGCACACCTCTGACACTCCCAGGTACTCCTCTGACACTCTTTGGTTCACCTCTGAGAACCCCAGGCACACTCTACACTCCTGGTACACCTCCGATATTCCCAGGCACCTCCGATATTTTCAGGTACACCCCGATACTCCCAGGTACACCTTTGAGACTTCCAGGTACTTCACTGACACCCCTGCATTCCTCTGACATCCCCAGGTACCCCTGACAGGCACACCTCTGATCCCCCGGTACACCTCTGACACTCCAGGTCCTCCGACACTCCCCAAGTAAACCTCCGATTCTAACATACCCTGACACTTCCATACACCACAGACACCCTAGGTATTCTCAGACACTCCCTGGTACACCCTGACGCTCCCCAGCACCTCAGACACTCCTGCGTACCTCTGACACTCCCAGGTACACGTCCGACACTCCTGGTTCTCCCTGACACCTCCCATGTACACCTCTGACACTCCCAGCTCCGCCTCCGACACTCCCAGTTCAAACCTGATACCCCCAGGGTACACTCTGACACCTCCCACCTCCACTGACACCCCTGTATACCTCTGACATTGCACCTCTGACACTACCAGGTACACCTCTGATACTCCCCAGGCACACCTGTGACACTCCAGGTAACGTCCGACACTCCCAGATACACCTCTGACACGCATAGGTATTCCTCTGACACTCCCCGGTACTCCTCTGACACTCCCAGGTACACCTCTGCACTGCCAGACACACCTCTGTCACTCCCAGGTACATCTCTGACACCAAGGTACACGTCCGACACTCCTAGATACACCTCTGACACTCCCAGGTACATCTCTGACACTGGCACACCTCCTTGACACTCCCAGGTACTCCTCTGACACTCTTGGTTCACCTCTGAGACCCCAGGTACACCTCTCACACTCTGGTACACCTGATATCCCAGGTACACCTTTGACTCGCACTTCACTGACACCCTGGTACTCTCACATTCTCAGGCACCTCTGACACTTGCACATCTCTGATACTCAGGTACACCTCTGACACTCCCAGGTCTGCCTCCGACACTCCCAGAAAACCTCCACTCCTAGGTACACCTCTGATACTTCCAGGTACACCTCTGACACTCCTAGGTATTCCTCTGACACTCCCTGGTACACCTCTGACGCTCCCAGGAACATCTCAGACACACTCCCTGGTACACCTCTGACACTCAGGCACACGTCCGACACTCTGGTTCTCCCTGACACTCCTATGTACACCTCTGACACCCCAGGTCCGCCTCTGACACCCAGGTACACCTTGACACTCCCAGGTACACCTCTGACACTAGGTACACCTCTGAAACTCCCAGGAACACTCTGACACCCTAGGTACCTTTGTCACTCCCTGATCACCTCTACTCCCAGGTGCACCAACCCTGCACACTGCTGATACCAGCACCAGACACTGCCCAGGTATACCTCAGACACTGCCAGGTACACCTCAGATACTCCCAGGTACACCTGAGACACCTGCACCTCTGACACCCCAAGTGCACCTCTGACACTCCTAGGCACACCTCTGACACCCCAGGTACACCTCTGATACTCCACACCTTTGACACTCCCAGGTACCCTCTGACACCTTGGTTCACCTCTGAGACTCCCAGGTACACCCCACACACTCTGGTACACCTGATATTCCCAGATACACCTTGAGACTGGCACTTCACTGACACCCCTGGTATACCTCTGACATCCCCAGGTACCTCTGACACTCCCAGGTACACCTCTGATTGTCCCAGGCACCTCTGACACGCATAGGTAATCCTCTGACACTCCATGGTTCTCCCCTGACACCTCCCAGGTACACCCTGACACTCCCAGGTACACCTCTGATGCTCCCAGGTACACCTCTGACACTCCCAGGTACACGTCCGACACCCGAGATACACCGATACGCATAGGTATTCCTCTGACACTCCCTGGCACTCCTCTGACACTCCCAGGTACACCTCTGACACTGCCAGATACACCCCTGTCACTCCCAGGTACATCTCTGACACTCCCAGGTACACCTCTGACACCCCAGGTACACCTCTGACTCCCAGGTACACTCACACTCCCAGGTACACCTCTGACACTCCCAGGTACACCTCTGACACTCCCAGGCACACCTCTGACACTCCCAAGTACTCCTGTGACACTCCCAGGTACACCTCCGACACTCCCAGGTACACCTCTGACACTCCCAGGTACACCTCTGATATTCCCAGGTACACCTCCGATACTCCCAGGTACACCTTTGAGACTCCCAGGTACTCCACTGACACTCCTGGCACCTCTGAGATTCCCAGTTACACCTCTGACACTCCCAGTTACATCCCTGACACTCACTGAACACCTCTGACACTACCAGGTACACCTCTGATACTCCCAGGTACACCTGTGACACTCCCAGGTACACGTCCGACACTCCCAGATACACCTCTGACACGCATAGGTATTCCTCTGACACTCCCTGGTACTCCTCTGACACTCCCAGGTACACCTCTGACACTGCCAGATACACCTCTGTCACTCCCAGGTACATCTCTGACACTCCAAGGTACACGTCCGACACTCCCAGATACACCTCTGACACTCCCAGGTACATCTCTGACACTCCCAGGTACACCTTTGACACTCCCAGGCACCTCTGACACTCCTAGGTACTCCTCTGTCACCCCTGATACACTCCTAACACTCCCAGGTACACCGCTGACACTCCTGGTACACCGCTGACACTGCCAGTTACACCTCAGACACTGCCAGGTATACCTCAGACACTGCCAGGTACACCTCAGATACCCCAGGTACACCTCAGACACTCCAAGGTGCACCTCTGACCATCCCAAGTGCTCCTCTGACACTCCTAGGCACACCTCTGACACCCCAGGTACACCTCTGATACTCCCAGGTACACCTTTGACTCCCAGGTACACCTCCGATACTCCCAGGTACACCTCCGATACTCCCAGGTACACCTTTGAGACTCCCAGGTACTCCACTGACACTCCTGGTACACCTCTGACATTCCCAGTTACACCTCTGACACTCCCAGTTACACCCCTGACACTCACTGGAACACCTCTGACACTCCCACGTACACCTCTGATACTCCCAGGTACACCTCTGACACTCCCAGATACACCTCCGATACTCCCAAGGACACCTGCGATACTCCCAGGTACACCTTTGACACTCCTAGGTATTCCTCTGATACTCCCAGGTTCACCTCTGAGACTCCCAGTTACACCTCTGACACTCCCTGGTACACATCCGATATTCCCAGGTACACCTCCGATATTCCCAGGTACACCTCCGATACTCCCAGGTACACCTTTGAGACTCCCAGGTATTTCACTGACACTCCCTGGTATACCTCTGACAATCCCAGGTACTCCACTGACATTCCCTGGTACACATCTGACACTCCCAGGTACACGTCTGACACTCCCAGATACACCTCTGACACTCCCAGGTACATTCCTGACACTCCCAGGTACACCTTGACACTCCCAGGTACACCCCTGACACCCCCAGGTACACCTCTGACACTCCCAGGTCACACCACTGACACTCCTAGGTACTCCTTTGTCACTCCCAGGCCACCTCAGACTCTCCCAGGTACACCGCTGACACTCACAGGTACACCTCTCTGACACTCCCAGGTACACCTCTGACACTCCCAGGTCCGCCTCCGACACTCCCAAGCAAACCTCCGATACCCTAGGTACACCTCTGACACTTCCAGGTACACCACAGACACTCCTAGGTATTCCTCAGACACCCCCTGGTACACCTCTGACGCTCCCAGGTACACCTCAGACACTCCCTGGTACACCGCCGACACTCCCAGGTACACTTTTCACACCCAAGGAACACCTTGACACTCCCAAGTACACCTCTGACACTCCAAGGTACACCTCTTACACTCCCAGGTACACCATTGACACTCCCAGGTACTCCACTGACATTCCCTGGAACACCTTGCCACTCCCAGGTACACCACTGACACTGCCAGGTAACCTCCGACACTCCCACGTACACCTCCGACACTCCCAGGTACACTCTTTCACACTCCCAGGTACACCTCTGACACTCCCAGGTACACCTCTGACACTCCCAGGTACACCTCTGACACTCCAAGGTCACACCTCTGACACTCCCAGGTACACCCTCTGACACTCCCAAGTACTCCAATAACATTCCCTGCTACACGTCTGACACTCCCAGGTACACGTCCGACACTCCCAGATACACCTCTGACACTCCCAGGTACATCTCTAACATTCCCAGGTACACCTCTGACACTGCCAGGCACACCTCTGACACTCCCAGGTACTCTGTGACACTCGCAGGTACACCTCCGACACTCCCAGGTACATCTCTGACACTCCGAGGTACACCTCCGATATTCCCAGGTACACCTCCGATACTCCCTGGCACCTTGAGACTCCCAGGTACTCCACTGACACTCCTGGTACACCTTTGACATTCCAGTTACACCTCTGACACTCCCAGTTACACCCCTGACACTCCCTGGTACACTTCTGACACTCCCAGGTACACCTCTGATACTCCCAGGCACACCTCTGACACTCCCAGTTACACCTCCGATACTTCAGGTACACCTCCGATACCCCATGTATACCTCTAACACTCCCAGGTACTATGCTGACACACTCTTGGTTCACTGGGAGACTCCCAGGTACACCTCTGACACTCCTGGTACACCTCCGATATTCCCAGGTACACCTCCGATATTCCCAGGTACACCTCCGATACCCCAGGTACACCTTTGAGACTCCCAGGTACTTCACTGACACTCCCTGGTATACCTCTGACATTCCCAGGTACACCTCTGTCACTCCCAGGTACACCTCTGATACTCCCAGGTACACCTCTGACACTCCCAGGTCCGCCCTCGACACCCCAGGTACAACTCCGACACTCCCAGGTAAAACCTCCCCATACCCTAGGTACACCTCTGCCACTTCCAGGTACACCTCTGACACTCCTAGGAATTCCTCTGACACTCCCCTAGTACTCCTCTGACACTCCCAGGTACATCTCTGACACTCCCAGATACACCTCTGACACTCCCAGGTAAATCTCTGTCACCCCAGGTATACCTCTGACACTCCCAGGTACACCTCTGACACTCCTAGGTACTCCTTGTCACTCCCTGATACACCTCTACACTCCCAGGTGCACCGCTGACACTCCAGGCACACCGCTGACTCTACCAGTTACACCCTCAGACACTGCCAGGTACACCCTGCACAGTGCCGGGCACACCTCAGATACTCCCAGGTACACCTCAGATACTCCGTGCACCTCTGACACTCCCCAAGTGCACCTCTGACACCCTAGGCACACCTCTGACACTCCCAGGTACACCTCTGATACCCCAGGTACACCTTGACACCCCAGGTACACCTCCGATACCCCAGGTACACCTCCGATACTCCCAGGTACACCTCTGACACCCCAGGTACCTCTTACACTTTTGGTTCACCTCTGAGACCCCAGATACACCTTCACACTTCCCGCACACATCCGATATTCCCAGGTACACCTCCGATATTTTCAGGTACACCTCCGATACTCCCAGGCACACTTGAGACTAGGTACTTCACAGACACTCCCGGCATTCCTTCGATTCCCAGGTACCCTGACACTCCCAGGTATACCTCTGATACTCCCAGGCACCATCTGACACTTGCCCGCCTCGACACCCCAAGTAAACCTCCGATACTCCTAGGCACACCTCCGACACTTCCAGGTACTTCTGACACCTAGTGCACTGACACTTTACCCTCTGACGCTCCCAGGTACACCTCAGACACTCCCGGTACACCTCTGGCACTGAACACGTCCGACACCCTCTTTCTCGACACTCCATGTGCACCTCTGATACCTCACAGCTCGACACACCTCCAGTTAAACCTCCGATACCCCAGGTACACTCCACCCCAGGTACTTCACTGACACTCCCCGGCATACCTCTGACATCTGCAGGCACACCTCTGACACTCCCAGGCACACTACTCCAGGCACACCTCTGACACTCCCAGATACACGGACACTCCCAGACACCTCTGACACGCATAGGCATGTCTCGACACTTCTGACACTCCCAGGCACAATCTCGACACTGCCAGAAACACCTTCACCCCAGGCACATCTCTGACACTCCTAGGCACACCTCTGACCAGGCATACCCCTGATACTCCCGCCACACCTTTGACACTCCCAGGCACACCTCCGATACCTCCCAGGTACACCTCCCATACTCTCCGGCACACCTCTGACACCTCTTTATACCTGCGCCCAGGCACACCTCCTCCTGGTACACCTCCGGTCTCTGCGTCACCTTTGAGACCCCAGGTACCTTCACTGACACTCCTGCCTTCGACATTCCCAGGTACTTCTCTGACACCCCCAGGTACACCTCTGATACTCCGGTACTTCTCGACACTCCCAGGTCTGCCTCCTGACACTCCTGCAAACCTCCGATACCCTTGGTACACCTCTGACACTTCCGTGCACACCTCTGACACTCCTAGGTATTCTTCTGACACTCCCGGTACTGACTCTCCGGTGCTCGCATTCCAGTACACCTCTGACACCCCAGGTAAACGTCCGACACTCCCGGTTCTCCCCTGCACTCCCATGTGCACAACCTCTGACACTCCCCAGGTCCGCCTCTGACACTCCCAGGCATACACTTTCGACCTCCCAGGTACACCTCTGACACTAGGTACACCTCTAACACTCCAGGTACACTTCTGACACTCCTAGGTACTCCTTTGTCACTCCCGATACACCCTAACACTCCTAGGTGCACTGCTGACACTCCCAGGTACAACCGCTGGCACTGCCAGTTACACATCAGACACTGCCAGGTATACCAGACAATGCCAGGCACAGATACTCCCAGGTACACCTCAGACACTCCAAGGTGCACTTCGACACCTCCAAGTGCACCTCTGACACTCAGGCACACCTGACATTCTGCAGGCTCTGATACTCCCAGTACAACTTTGACACTCCCAGGTGCACCTCCGATACTCCCAGGTACACCGATACTTCCCAGGTGCACACCTCTGACACCCCAGGTACCCTCTGACACTCTTTTTGCTCACCTATGAAACCCTGAGTACACCTCTCACACTCCTGATACACCTCCGATATTTCCAGGTACACCCTTGAGACTCCCAGGTATTACTGACACTCCCTGGTATGCCTCTAATATCTCCTTGCACACTCCCAGGTACACCTCTGATAGTCCCAGGCACACCTGACACTCCCAGGTCTGCCTCCGACACTCCCAAGTAAACCTCCGATACTTAGGTACACCTCTGACATTCCAGGTACACCTCTGCCACTCCTATGTATTCCTTCGACACTCCGGCACACTCCCTGACGCCCAGGAACACTCGAGACACCTCCCGGTCTGACACACCCCAGGCACGTCCGACACTCCCTGGATCTCCGACACCTCAGGCCTTCTGACACTCCCAGGCCTCCGATCCTCCAGGCCACCTCTGACACTCCTGTGTACACGTCCGACACCCCCAGACACCTCTGACACGCAGGTATTCCTTCGACACCTCTCTGACACTGGCCACCTCTGACACTGCCAGAACACCTTCAATACCCAGTGTACATGACACTCCATGGCACACCTCTCGACACTCTGCACACCTCTGACACTCCCAGGCACACTCTTCGACACTCCCAGTACACCTCCGACACTCCCAGGTACTCTGTTCTCGATACACCTCTAACGCTCCCCAGGCCGCTGACACCCCAGCTACACCGCTGACACTGCCAGTCACACCCCAGACACTGCCAGATACACCTCAGACACTGCCAGGCACACCAGACACCCCAGGCACGCCCAGACATTCCAGGTGCACCTCTGACACTCCCAAGTGCTCCTCTGACACTCCAGGCACCCTTGACACTCCCAGGCACACCTCAGACACCCAGGGCACCCTGTGACACTGCAGGCACACCTGACACCCCAGGTACCCTTGACGACACTTGGCTCACCTCTGAGACCCCAGATCCCACTGTCACACTCCCCCTGGCACACCTCCGATATTCCCGGCACACCTTGCCCCAGGCCACTGACACCCCCGGTATACCTCTGACATTCCCCAGGTACTCCTCTGACACCCCAGGCACACCTCTGATACTCCCCTGTACACCTCTCGACACTCCCAGGTCTGCCTCCGACACTCCAGTAAACCCCGATACTCCTAGTACACCTCTGACACCTCGGTTCTCTGACACTACCTCCGGTACTCCCTCTGACACCTCCCAGGTACACCTCTGACACTGCCAGATAAACCTCGGTCACTCCCAGGTACACTCACTCCCAGGACACCTCTGACACTCCCAGGCACACCTCCTGACACTCCCAGGCAGCAACTCTCTGACACTCCCAGGTACACCTCTGACACTCCTAGGTACTCCTTGTCACTCGATACACCTCTAACGCTACCAGGTGCACCGCCGACACCTCCCAGGTACACCGCTGACACTGCCAGTTACACCCCCAGACACTGCCAGGCACACCTCAGACACCGCCAGGCACACTCCCAGGCACACCTGATTCCAAGGTGCACCTCTGACACTCCCAGTGCTCCTCTGACACTCCTAAGCACACCTTGACACCTCCCAGGCACACCTCAGACACTGCCAGGTACACACACTGCCAGGCCACCAGACACTCCCAGGCACACTGCTGACACCCCAGGCCATTTTGACACTCCCAAGTACAACCTCTGACACCCTGCAGCCACACCTCCGCATCAAGCGACACCCCAGGCACATTTCACACCCCCAGCCACCTCGACACCCCCAGGCACACCGCTGTCACCTCCCAGGCACACCTCTGACTCAGGTACACCTCTGACACTCCAGGCACACTCTCTGACACCCCAAGCACACTTTCCACTCCAGGCACACCTCTCACCCCAGGCACACCTCTGGTACTCTCAGGTACACCTTCGACACTCCCAGACAATAACCTTCCGATACTCCCAGGTACACCTGCGATACTCCCAGGTACACCTCGATAACTCCCAGGCACACCCAGATACTCCCAGGTACACCTCTGACACCTCCAGATACACCTTCCGATATCCCCAGGTACACCTCCGATACCCCAGGTTCATCTGAGACCTCCCAGTTCCTTTCGACACTCCCGGTACACATCCGATAATCCCAGGTACACCTCGATATTACCAGGCACACCTCCGGATACCCCAGCTCTGAGACCCAGGTATCCACTGACACCCCTGGCATACCTCTGACATCTCTGCAGTCCCTCTGACACTCCCAGGCACACCTCTGATACCCAGGTACCTCTCGACACTCCCAGGTCCGCCTCCGACACCCCAGGAAACCTCTGACATCCCCAGGTACACCTCTGACTCTCCAGGCACACCTTGACTCCCCAGGTACACCTCTGACACTCCCAGGCACACCTCTGACACACCCAGGACACCATTGACACTAGGTACTCCACTGACATTCGGTACACCTCTGACACTCCCATGCACACCGCTGACACTGGCAGTACACCTCCACACTCACAGGTACACTCGACACTCAGGTACACTTTCACACCTCCCAGGACCTCTGACACTCCCCAGGCACCTTCGACATCCCAGGCACACCTCCGACACCCCATGCCTTGTGACACTCAGTACACCTCCGACACTCCCAGGCCCTCTAACACCCCAGGCACACCTCTATATTCCCAGGTACACCTTCGATACTAGGCACACCTGAGATTCCCAGGTACCCCACTGACTGGGCACACCTCTGACATTCCCAGTTACATCTCTGACACTCCGAAGTTTACTCTTCTGACACAGACACACGATACTCCCAGGCACACTCAAGCCCAGTACACCTTGATACTCCCAGGTACACTTTCGACACCTCCTGATCTCCCGGATACCCCGTACACCTGCGAACACAGCCTCTGACACTCCCAGGCCACTCAGACTTCCTGCATACCTTCTGACACACCAGATACACCTCCGATACTTCCAGGTACACCTCCGATACTGCAGGTTCACCTCTGAGACTCGCGTACTGACACTCCCGGCACAATAAATCGATTCCCAGGTACACCTCCGATATTCTCAGGTACACCTCTCGATACTCCCAGGTACACCTTGAGACCCCAGGTACACTGATACCCTTGCTACCTCCGACATTCCCAGGTACTTCGACACTTCCAGGCACCTTCTGATACTCCAGGTTACTTCTGACACCCTGCGTCCGCCTCCGACACCCCAGGTAAACCTCCGATACATAGTACACCTCTGACACCTCGAGAATCCTGACACTCTCTGGCACACCTCTGACACCCCAGGTACACGTTTGACACTCCCAGTTACACCATTGACACCCCAGGCAACATGGCACACCACTCCCAGGCACACCGCTAACACAGGTACACCTCCGACACTCCCAGGCACACCTCCGACACCCCAGGCACACTTCTCATACCTAGCACTTTCTGACCGGTACACCTCTGACACCCTACATCCACTGACATTCTTGACACACTTGACACACTCCCAGGTCACGTTCGACACTCCCAGATACTTGACACTCCAGGATACCTCCGATACTCCCGTGCAACTTTGACACTCCAGGTCTGCTTGACACTCCCAGGTGCACTATTACCTCCCAGGTAAACCTCCGATATTCCTAGAAACAACTCATCCCAGGTACACCTCTGACACTTCCTAGGTTCTTCTGACACTCCCAGTGTCAGAGATTTACCTGGGAGTGTCAGAGGTGTATCTGGAAGTGTCGGACGTGTACCTGGGAGGCCAGATGTTTACCAGGAGTGTCAGAGGTGTGCCTGGGAGTGTCAGAGGAGTGCCTTAGAGTGTCCAGAGGTGGCACCTGGGAGTGTCAGAGGTGCCTGGGGAGTATCAGAGGTGTACCTGGGAGTGCCAGAGGTGTACCTGGGAATGTCAGAGGTATACCAGGGAGTGTCAGTGAAGTACCTGGGAGTCTCAAAGGTGTACCTGGGAGTATCAGAGGTGTAACTGGGAATATCGGAGGTGTACCTGGGAATATCGGAGGTATACCTGGGAGTGTCGGAAGTGTACCTGGAGTGTCACAGGAGTACCTGGGATTGTCAGAGGTGTACCTGGCAGTGTCAGAGGTGTACCTGGCAGTGTCAGAGATGTACCAGGGAGTGTCTGAGGTGTACCTGGGAGTGTCAGAGGTGTACCAGGGAGTGTCAGAGGAATATCTAGGAGTGTCAGAGGTATACCTGGGAGTGTCAGAGGTGTACCTATGGGTATCGGAGGTTTACCTGGGAGTGTCTGAGTTGTAACTGGGAGTGTCGGAGGCGGACCTGGGAGTGTCAGAGGTGTACCTGGGAGTATCAGAGGTGCACCTGGGAGTGCCAGAGGTGTACCTGGGAATGTCAGAGGTATACCAGGGATTGTCAGTGAAGTACCAGAGAGTCTCAAAGGTGTACCTGGGAGTATCGGAGGTGTACCTGGGAATATCGGAGGTGTACCTGGGAATATCGGAGGGGTACCAGGGAGTGTCAGAGGTTGAACCTGGGAGTCTCAGAGGTGAAATAGAGAGTGTCATAGGAGTACCTGGGAGTGTCAGAGGTGTACCAGGGAGTGTCAGTGGAGTACCTGGGAGTCTCAAAGGTGTACCTGGGAGTATCAGAGGTGTACCTGGGAATATCGGAGGTGTACCTGGGAATATCGGAGGTGTACCTGGGTGTGTCAGAGGTGTACCTGGGAGTGTCGGAGGTGTACCTGGCGGTGTCTGAGGTGTGCCTGGCAGTGTCTGACGGTGTACCTGGCAGTGTCAGCGGTGTACCTGGGAGTGTCAGCGGTGTACGTGGGAGTGTCAGGGTGTGCCAGGGGTGTCAGTGGAGTGCTTGGGAGTGTCAGAGGTGTGCCTGGAGTGTCAAGAAGTGTATCTTAGAGTGTCAGAGGTGTGCCTGGGAGTGTCAGAGGTGTGCCTGTGGGAGTGTCAGGCATGTACCAGGAATGTCATCAGCGGTGTACCTGGGAGTATCAGAGGTGTGCCTGGGAGTGTCTGAGGTGTACCTGGGAGTGTCTGAGGCGAACCTGGGAGTGTCAGAGGTGTACTTGGGAGTATCAGAAGTGTAACTGGGAGTGTCAGAGGAGTACCTGGGAATGTCAGAGGTATACCAGGGAGTGTCAGTGAAGTACCTGGGAGTCTCAAAGGTGTACATGGGAGTATCGGAGGTGTACCTGGGAATATCGGAGGTGTACCAAGGAATATCGGATGTGTACCAGGGAGTGTCAGAGGTGTACCTGGGAGTCTCAGAGGTGACCCAAAGAGTGTCAGAGGAGTACCTGGGAGTGTCAGAGGTGTACCTTGGAGTATCGGAGGTGTACCTGGGAGTATCGGAGGTGTATCTGGGAGTGTCAGAGGTGTACCTGGGAGTATCAGAGGTGTACCTGGGAGTGTCAGAGGTGTACCTGGGAGTGTCAGTGGTGTAACTGGGAGTGTCAGAGGTGTAACTGGGAATGTCAGAGGTGTACCAGGAGTGTCAGTGGAGTACCTGGGAGTGTCAGAGATGTACCAGGGAGTGTCAGAGGTGTACCAGGGTATGTCAGTGGAGTACTTGGGAGTGTCAGAGGTGTACCTAAGAGTGTCTGGGTGTACCTGGGAGTGTCAGAGGTACCTGGGGAGGTCTGAGGTGGCACCTGGGAGTGTCTGAGGTAAAATTTGGAGTGTCAGGGGAGAAACCAGGGAGTGAAAGAGGTGTACCGGGGAGTGTCAGAGATGTACCAGGGAGTGTCAGAGGAATACCTAGGAGTGTCAGAGGTGTACCTGGGAGTGTCAGAGGTGTACCTAGGAGTATCGGAGGTTTACCTGGGAGGGTCGGAGTTTTACCTGGGAGTGTCGGAGGTGTACCTGGGAGTGTGAGAAGTGTACATGGGAGTGTCGGAGGTGTACCTGGGAGTGTCGGAGGTGTACCTGGGAGTGTCAGAGGTGTACGTGGGAGTGTCAGAGGTGTACCTGGGTGTGTCAACGGTGTACCTGCGAGTGTCTGATGTGTACCTGGGAGTGTCAGAGGTGTGCCTGGGAGTGTCAGAGGTGCACTTGGGAGTGTCACAGGCGCACCTTGGAGAGTCTGAGGTGTACCTGGCAGTGTCTGAGGTGTACCTGGCAGTGTCAGCGGTGTACCTGGGATTGTCAGCGGTGTACCTGGGAGTGTTAGAAGTGTTTGAGGGAGTGACAGAGGAGTACCTATGGAGTGTCAGAGGTGTACCTTGGCGTGTCAGAGTTGTACCTAGGAGTATCGGAGGTGTACCTGGGAGTGTGAGAGGTGTACCTGGGAGAGTGAGAGGTGTACCTGGGAGTGTCAGCGGTGTTCCTGGGAGTGTCGGAGGTGTACATGGAAAGTCAGAGGTGTACCTGGGAATATCGGAGGTGTACCTGGGAGTATCGAAGGTTTACCTGGGAGTGTCGGAGGCGGACCTGGGAGTGTCAGAGGTGTAACTGGGAGTATCAGAGGTGTACCTCGGAGTGTCAGAGGTGTACCTGGGAATGTCGGAGGTATACCAGGGAGTGTCATTGAAGTACTTGGGAGTCTCAAAGGTGTACCTGGGAGAATCAGAGGTGTACCTGGGAATATCGGAGGTGTACCTGGGAATATCGGATTTGTACCTTTGAGTGTCAGAGGTGTACCTGGGAGTGTGAGGAGTGTACCTGGGAGTGTCTGGGCATGTACCTGGGAGTGTCAGAGGTGTACCAGGGAGTGTCAGAGGAATACCTAGGAGTGTCAGAGGTGTACCTGGGAGTGTCAGAGGTGTACGTAGGAGTATCGGAGGTTTACCTGGGAGGGTCGGAGTTGTACCTGGGAGTGTCGGAGGTGTACCTGGGAGTGTGAGAAGTGTACATGGGAGTGTCGGAGGTGCACCTGGGAGTGTCGGAGGTGTACCTGGGAGTGTCAGAGGTGTACTTGGGAGTGTCAGAGGTGTACCTGGGTGTGTCAGCGGTGTACCTGCGAGTGTCTGAGGTGTACCTGGGAGTGTCAGAGGTGTGTCTGGGAGTGTCAGAGGTGCACTTGGGAGTGTCAGAGGTGCACCTTAGAGAGTCTGGCAGTGTCTGAGGTGTACCTGGCAGTGTCAGCGGTGTTCCTGGGAGTATCGGAGGTGTACATGGAGTGTCAGAGGTGTACCTGGCAGTGTCAGCAGTGTACCTGGGAGTGTCAGAGGTGTACCTGGAAGTCTCTGAGGTGAACCTGGGAGTGTCTGAGGTGTACCTGGGAGTGTCAGAGAAGTACCAAGGAGAGTCACAGGAGTACCTGGGAGTGTGTGCGGTGTACCTTGGAGTGTGAGAGGTGTGCCTAGGAATATCGGAGGTTTACCTGGGAGTGTCGGAGTTGTACCTGGGAGTGTCGGAGGCGGACCTGGGAGTGTCAGAGGTGTACCTGGGAGTATCAGAGGTGTACCTGGGAGTGTCAGAGGAGTACCTGGGAATGTCAGAGGTATACCAGGGAGTGTCAGTGAAGTACCTGGGAGTCTCAAAGGTGTACCTGGGAGTATCGGAGGATGTGAATGATTTGAAAATGGTGGAGGTCAGAGGTGTACCTGGGAGTCTCAGAGGTGAACCAAAGAGTGTCAGCGGAGTACTGGGAGTCAGAGGTATACCTGGGAGTATCGGAGTGCCTGGGAGAATCGGAGGTGTAACTGGGAGTGTCAGAGGTGTACCTGGGAATATTAGGAGGTGTACCTGGAGTGCAGAGGTGTACCAGGAGCAGTGGAGGAACTGGAATGTCAGTGTACCAGGGTGTCAGTGGAGTACTGGGAGTCCAAAGGTGTACCAGGGAGTATCGGAGGTACTGAGAATGAGGTGTACCTGGGAGTGCAGAGATGTACCTGGGAGTGTCGGAGGTGGTACTGGCAAGTGTCTGGGCAGGCCTGGTGTCAGAGGTGTACCTGGGACTGTAGAGAATGGGAGTGCTGAGGTGTATCTGGGAGTGTCGGACGTGTACCTGGGAGTGTCAGAGGTGTAGCAGGAATGTTAGTGGAGTACTTGGGAGTGTCAGAGGTGTACCTGGGAGTGTCAGAGGTGTACCTTGGAGTGTCAGATGGGTACGGGAGTGTCAGAGGTGCCTGGGAGTGTCAGAGGTGTACCTGGGAATGGAGGTACCTGGGAGTGTCGGAGGTGTACCTGGGAGTGTCGGAGGTGTACCTGGCAGTGTCAAGGGCACTGGGAGTGGCAAAAGGTGGAAGCCAGTGAGTACCTGGGAGTGTGACTGGTGTACCTGGGAGCACAGAGGTGTACCTGGGAGGTCAGAGGTGTACCTGGGAGTGTCAAAGGCATCTTGGAGTGTCTGAGGTATATCTGAGGTGTACCTGGAAGTGTCTGAGGTGTACCTGGCAGTGTCTGAGGTGTAACTGGTAGTGTCAGCGGTGTGCCTGAGTGTCAGCGTTGCACCTGGGAGTGTTAGAGGTACAGAGTGACAAAGGAGTACCAGGAGGTCAGAGGTGTACCTGGGAGTGTAGAGGTACCTGGGAGTGTCAAAGGTGTACCTGGGAGTGTCAAAGATTACCTGGGAGGTCAGAGGTGTATCTGGGAGTGTCGGACGTGTACCTGGGAGTGTCAGATGTTTACCAGGGAATGTCAGTGGAGTACCTGGGATTGTCAGAAGGTGTACCTGGCAGTGTCAGAAAATGGGAGGCAGAGGAGTACTAGGGAGGTCACAGGAATTCTAGGAGTGTCAGAAGTGTACCTGGAAGTGTCAGAGGTGTACCTGGGTGTATCGGAGGTTTACCTGGGAGTGTCGGAGTTGTACCTGGGAGTGTCGGAGTGACCTGGAGTGTCAGGAGGTGTACCTGGGAGTATCAGAGGTGTACCTGGGAGGACAAGAGGTGTACCGGGAATGTCAGAGGCCAGGAGTCAGTGAAGTACCTGGGAGTCTCAAAGGTACCAGGAGTGTCAGGGGTGTAACTGGGAGTGTCGGAGTTGTACCTGGGAGTGTCAGAGGTGTGGTGTGGAATGTTAGTGGCGGGAGTGTCAGAGGTGTACCTGGGAGGTCAGAGTGTACCTTGGAGGTCAGATGTACCTGGGAGTGTCAGAGGTGTACCTGGGAGGTCAGGAGGTGTGGCAGGAACTGAGTGGAGGACTGGAGGCTGAGGTGGAGTGTCAGAGGTGTACCTTGGAGGTCAGATGTACCTGGGAGTGTCAGAGGTGTAACTGGGAGGTCAGAGGTGTACCTGGGAGTGTCAGAGGTACCTGGGAGTGTCGGAGGTGCACTGGGAGTGTCGGAGGTGTACCTGGCAGTGTCAGGGAGTGGTGTACCTGGGAGTGGCAAAGGTGTACCAGGGAATGTCAGTGAGCACCTGGGAGTGTCAATGGTGTACCTGGGAGTATAAGAGGTGTACCTGGGAGTGTCAGAGGTATACCTGGGAGTGTCAAAGGTGTTCTGGGAGTGTGAGAAGTGTACTGGGAGTGTCAGAGGAGTACCTGGGAATGTCAGAGGTATCAGGAGTGTCAGTGAAATACCTGGGAGTCTTAAAGGTACCTGGGAGTATCGGAGGTGTACCTGAATATCGGAGGCGTACCTGGAATATCGGATGTACCTGGGAGGCAGAGGTAACTGGAGGTGGTCAGAGTACTAGGAGGTGTACCTGGGAGTATCGAGGTATATCTGGGAGTGTCAGAGGTGTACCTGGGAGTATCTGAGGTGTACCTGGGAGTGTCAGAGGTGTACCTGGGAGTGGCAAAAATGTCAGTGAGTACTGGGAGTGTCAATGTGTACCTGGGAGTATAAGAGGTGTACCTGGGAGTGTCAGAGGTGTACCTGGGAGTCAAAGTGTTCTGGGAGGGAGAAGGCACTGGAGTGTCAGAGAGTACCGGGAATGTCAGAGGTATACCAGGAGTGTCAGTGAAATACCTGGGAGTCTTAAAGGTGTACCTGGGATCTGAGGTACCTGGGAATATCGAGGCGTACCTGGGAATATCGGATGTACCAGGAGTGTCAGAGGTGAACTGGGAGTCTCAGAGGTGAACCTGGGAGTATCGGAGGTGTACCTGGGAGTATCGGAGGTATACTGGGAGTGTGAGAGGCACTGGGAGTATCTGAGTACCTGGGAGGTCAGAGGCCTGGAGATTGCAGGTACCTGGGAGTATCGGAGGTGTATCTGGGAGTGCAGAGTGCCTGGAGATCAGAGGCACTTGGGAGTGTCAGAGGTGTTCAGGAGTGTCAGGGGTGTAACCAGGAGTGTCAGAGGTGTAACTGGGAAGCAGAGGTGTACCTGGGAGTGTCGTCGGAGGTGTACCTGGCAGTGTCAGTGTACCTGGGAGTGCGTGTACCAGGAATGTCAGTGAGTACCTGGGAGGCTGAACAGGTACCTGGGAGCAATAGGTGTACCTGGGAGGTCAGGAGGCACCTGGAGTGTCAAAGGTGTTCCTGGGAGGTGGAGAAGTGTACCTGGGAGTGTCAGAGGAGTACCTGGGAATGTCAGAGGTATACCAGGAGTGTCAGTGAAATACCTGGAGTCTTAAAGGTGTACCTGGGAGTATCGGAGGTGTACCGGAATATCGAGGTGTACCAGACGGATGTGTACCAGGAGTGTCAGAGGTGTAACTGGGAGTCTGAGAGGTGAACCTGGGAGTATTCGGAGGTACCTGGGAGTATCGGATATCTGGGAGTGTCAGAGGTGTACCTGGGAGATCTGAGGTGTACCTGGGAGTGTCAGAGGTGTACCTGGGAGGCTGCAGGTGTACCTGGGAGACCGGAGGTGTATCTGGGAGTGTCAGAGGTGTACCTGGGAGTATCAGAGGTGTACCTGGGAGTGTCAGAGGTGTTCCAGTGAGTGTCAGGTGTAACTGAGCAAGTCAGAGGTGTAACTGGAATGTCAGAGGTACCAGGAGTGTCAGTGGAGTACCTGGGAGTCGCAAAGGTACCTGGGAGTATCGGAGGTACCTGGAATATCAGAGGTGTACCTGGGAGTGTCAGAGGTGTACCTGGGAGTGTCGGAGGTGTACCTGGGAGTGTCACAGGAGTACCTGGGAGTGTTAGAGGTGTGCCTGGAGTGTCAGAGGTGTACCTGGGAGTGTCAGAGGTACCGGGAGGTGAGGAGGTACCTGGGAGTGTCAGAGTTGTACCTGGGAGGTCAGAGATGTACCTGGGAGGACAGGAGGTGTATCTGGCAGTGTCAGAGGTGTACCTGGGAGGTCAGAGGAGGTACCAGGGAGTGTCAGAAGAATACCTATGTGTCAGAGGTGTATCTCGAGAAGTCGGACGTGTACCTGGGAGTGCCAGAGGTGTACCTGGGAGTATCAGAGGTGTACCTGGGAGTCAGAGGTGTACCTGGGAGTGTCAGGGGAGAACCATGAGTGTCAGAGGAACACTCTATGTGTCAGAGGTGTACCTGGGACTATCAGAGGTACCTGGGAGTGTCAGAGGAGACCTGGGAATGTCAGAGGTATACCAGGGAGTGTCAGTGAAGTACTTGGGACTCAAAGGTGTACCTGGGAATATCGGAGGTGTACCAGGGAGTGTGGAGGTGTACCTGGGAGTCTCAGAGGTGAACCAAAGAGTGTCAGAGGAGTACCTGGGAGTGTCAGAGGTGTACCTGGAGTATCGAGGTACCTGGGAGCACGGAGGTGTACCTGGGAGGCCAAGGTGTACCTGGGAGTATCAGAGGTGCACCTGGGAGGTCAGAGGTGTCCCTAGGAGTGTCAGAGGTGCACTTGGGAGTGTCAGAGGTGCACCTTGAGTGTCTGAGGTGTACCTGGGAGTATCTGAGGTGTACTGGCAGTGTCTGAGGTGTACCTGGCAGTGTCTGGAGGTAACTGGCAGTGCTAGCTGTGTACCCGGGAGTGTCAGCGGTGCACCTGGGAGTGTTAGAGGTGTATCAGGAGGACAAAGAGTACCTAGGGAGTGTCAGAGGTGTACCTGGGAGTTTCAGAGGTTTACCTGGGAGTGTTAGAGGTGTACCTGGGAGTGTGTACCTGGGAGGTCAGAGGCGGGGACCTGGGAGGGTCAGAGGTGTACATGGGAGTGTCAGGGGAGAACCAGGGAGTGTCGACGTGTACCTGGGAGTGTCAAGGTGTACCAGGGAGTGTCTGAGGTGTACCTGGGAGCGTCAGAGGTGTACCAGAGGTCAGAGGAATACCTAGGGAGGTCAGAGGTGTACTGAAGTGTCAGAGGTGTACCTAGGAGAATCGGAGGTTTACTTGGGAGTGTGGAGGCAGACCTGGGAGTGTCAGAGGTGTACCTGGGAGCATCAGAGGTGTACCTGGAGGTCAGAGGAGTACCTGAGAATGTTAGAGGTATACCAGGGAGTGTCAGTGAAGTACCTGGGAGTCTCAAAGGTACCTGGGAATATCGGAGGTGTACCAGGAGTGTGAGAGGTACCTGGGAGTCTCAGAGGTGAACCAAAGAGTGTCAGAGGAGTACCTGGGAGTGTCAGAGGTGTACCTGGGAGTATCAGAGTGTACCTGGGAGCATCGGAGGTGTACCTGAGTGTCAAAGGTGTACCTGGGAGTATCAGAGGTGTACCTGGGAGGCTCAGAGGTGTGCCTAGGAGGTGTGAGGAGCACTTGGGAGTGTCAGAGGTGCAGCTTGGAGTGTCTGAGGTGTACCTGGGAGTATCTGAGGTGTACCTGGTAGTGTCTGAGATACCTGGCAGTTCAAGGTGTAACTGGCAGTGTCAGTGGTACCCGGGAGTGTCAGGGTGCACCTGGGAGTGTTAGGAGGTATCAGGAGTGACAAAGGAGTACCTAGGAGTGTCAGAGGTGTACCTGGGAGTGTCAGAGGTGTACCTGGGAGGTCAGAGGTGCCTGGGAGTGCTCAAAATCTGGGAGGTCAGGAGATGTACCTGGGAGGTCAGAGGTGTATCTGGGAGGTCGGACGTGTACCTGGGAGGTCAGTTGTTTACCAGGAATGTCAGTGGAGTACCTGGGATTGTCAGAGGTGTACCTGGCAGTGTCAGAGGTGTACCTGGGAGGCCAGGAGAGTACCAGGGAGGTCAGAGGAATTCCTAGGAGTGTCAGAGGTGTACCTGGGAGTGTCAGAGGTGTACCAGGAGCATCGGAGGTTTACCTGGGAGTGTCGGAGTTGTACCTGGGAGTGTCGGAGGCGCTGGGAGTGTCAGAGGTGTACCGAGTATCAGAGGTGTACCTGGCAGTGTCAGAGGTACCTGGGAGTGTCAGAGGAGTACCAGGGAGGTGAGAGGGAATTCTAGGAGTGTCAGAGGTGTACCTGGGAGTGTCAGAGGTGTACCTGGGAGTATCGGAGGTTTACCGGGAGGCCGGAGTTGTACCTGGGAGTGTCGGAGGCGGACCTGGGAGTGCCAGAGGTGTACCTGAGTATCAGAGGTACCTGGGAGTGTCAGAGGTGTACCTGAAGTGTCAGAGGTATACCAGGGAGTGTCAGAAGTACCTGGGAGTCTCAGAGGTGTACCAGGAGTGTCAGGGGTGTAACTGGGAGTGTCAGAGGTGTAACTGGAATGTCGGAGGTGTACCAGGAGGTCAGTGGAGTACCTGGGAGTCTCAAAGGTGTACCTGGGAGTATCGGAGGTGTACCTGGGAATATCGGAGGTGTACCTGGGAGTATCAGAGATGTACCTGGGAGTGTCGGAGGTGTACTCAAGGAGTGTCACAGGAGTACCTGGGAGGCTGTCAGAGGTGTACCTGGCAGTGTCAGAGGTGTACCTGGGACTGTTAGAGATGTACCTGGGAGTGTCAGAGGTGTATCTGGGAGGTCGGACGTGTACCTGGGAGTGTCAAGAGTTGTAGCAGGGAATGTTAGTGAGTACTTGGGAGTGTCAGAGGTGTACCTGGGAGGTCAGAGGTGTACCTTGGAGTGTCAGAGGTGTACCTGGAGGCCAGAGGTGTACCTGGGAGTGTCAGAGGGTGTACCTGGGAGTGGGAGAAGGTACCTGGGAGTGTCGGACGGTACTGGGAGTGTCGGAGGTGTACCTGGCAGGCCAGAGGTACCTGGGAGGCAAAGGTGTACCAGGAATGTCAGTGGAGTACCTATGTCAATGGTGTACCAGGGAATGTCAGTGAGTACTTGGGAGTGTCAGAGGTGTACCTGGGAGGTCAGAGGTGTACCTGAGTGTCAGAGGTACCTGGGAGTGTCAGAGGTGTACCTGGGAGGTCAGAGGTACCTGGGAGTGGAGAAGTGGTACCTGGGAGTGTCGGAGGTGTACCTGGGAGTGTCGGAGGTACCTGGTAGTGTCAAGGTGTACCTGGGAGTGGCAAAGGTACCAGGGAATGTCAGGAGTACCTGGGAGGTCAATGGTGTACCTGGGAGTGTCAGATGTACCTGGAGTGCTGGGAGGTGTACCAGGAGAGTGTCAGAGGAATACCTGAGTGTCAGAGGTGTACCTGGGAGTATCGGAGGCTACCTGGGAGTGCCGGAGGCGGACCTGGGGAGGCCGAGGTGTACCTGGGAGGCCTAGAGGTGTACCTGGGAGTGTCAGAGGAGCACCTGGGAGTGTCAGAGAAACCCATGCGTGCTCAGAGGTGTATCTGGGAGTGTATGTGTACCTGGGAGGTCAGAGGTACCTGGGAGTATCAGAGGTGTACCTGGGAGGTCAGGCACCTGGGAGTGTCAGGGGAGAACCAGGGAGTGCTCAGAGGAATACCTATAGTGCTGGGAGGTGTACCTGGGACTATCAGAGGTGTACCTGGGAGTGTCAGACGAGTACCTGGGAATGTCAGAGGTATACCAGGAGTGTCAGGTGAAGTACCTGGGAGTCTCGAAGGTACCTGGGAATATCGGAGGTGTACCAGGAGGTGTGAGGTGTACCTGGGAGTCTCAGAGGTGAACCAAAGAGTGTCAGAGGAGTACCTGGGAAGGCCAGAGGTGTAACTGGGAGTATCCGAGGTGTACCTGGGAGTCAGAGGTGTACCTGGGAGTGTCAAAGGTGTACCTGGGAGTATGAGAGGTGTACCTGGGAGTGTCAGAGGTGTACCTAGGAGTGTCAGAGGAGCACTTGGGAGTGCTGAGCACCTGGAGTGTCTGAGGTGTACCTGGGAGTATCTGGTGTACCTGGCAGTGTCTGAGGTATACCTGGCAGTGTCTGAGGTGTAACCTGGCAGTGTCAGGCGGTGTACCTGGGAGGTTGAGGCGGTGCACCTGGGAGTGTTAGGAGGTGTATCAGGGAGTGACAAAGGAGTACCAGGAGGCTGGGAGGTGTACCTGGGAGTGTCAGAGGTGTACCTGGGAGTGTCAGAGATGTACCTGGGAGGCTGGAGATCTGGGAGGTCGGATGTACCTGGGAGTGTCAGATGTTTACCAGGGAATGAGGAGTACCTGGATGTCAGAGGTGTACCTGGCAGTGTCAGAGGTGTACCTGGGAGTTCAGAGGAGTACCAGGGAGTGTCAGAGGAATCCTTAGAGTGTCAGAAGTGTACCTGGGAGCCAGAGGTGTATCCAGGAGTATCGGAGGTTTACCTGGGAGGCCGGAGTTGTACCTGGGAGTGTCGGAGGCGGACCTGGGAGGTCAGAGGTGTACCTGGGAGTATCAGAGGTGTACCTGGCAGTCAGAGGTGTACCTGGGAGTCAGAGGAGTACCAGGGAGTGTCAGAGGAATACCTAGGAGTGTCAGAGGTGTACCTGGGAGGCCAGAGAGGTGTACCTAGGAGTATCGGAGGTTTACCTGGAGGCCGGAGTTGTACCTGGAGTGTCGGAGGCGACCTGGGAGGTCAGGAGGTGTACCTGGGAGTATCAGAGGTGTACCTGGGAGTGTCAGAGGTACCGGGAATGTCAGGAGGCATACCAGGGAGTGTCAGTGAAGTACCTGGGAGTCTCAGAGGTACCAGGAGTGTCAGTGGCACTGGAGTGCTCGGAGGTGTAACTGGAATGTCAGAGGTGTACCAGGAGTGTCAGTGAGTACCTGGAGTCCAAAGGTGTACCCAGCATCAAGGTGTACCTGGGAATATCGGAGGTGTACCTGGGAGTGTCAGAGATGTACCTGGGAGTGTCGGAGGTGGCCCTGGGAGTGTCACAGGAGTACCTGGGAGGCTGAGGTGTACCTGGGAGTGTCAGAGGTGTACCTGGGACTGTTAGAGATGTACCTGGGAGTGTCAGAGGTGTACCTGGGAGTGTCGGACGTGTACCTGGGAGTGTCAGAGGTAGCAGGAATGTTAGTGGAGTACCTGGGAGTGTCAGAGACCTGGGAGTGTCAGAGGCACTGGGAGTTCAGAGGAGTACCAGGGAGCAGTCAGAGGAATACCTAGGAGTGTCAGATGTACCTGGGAGTGTCAGGTGTATCTAGGAGTATCGGAGGTTTACCTGGGAGTGTCGGAGAGCCTGGGAGTGTCGAGTGACCTGGAGTGTCAGGAGGTACCTGGGAGTGTCAGAGGTGTACCTGGGAGTGTCAGAGGTGTACCTGGAGTGTCAGAGGAGGCCCAGGAGGTCAGAGGAATTCCTAGGAGGTCAGAGGTGTACCTGGGAGGCCAGGAGGTACCTGGGAGCACGGAGGTGTACCTGGGAGTGTCTGAGTTGTACCTGGGAGGCCGGAGGCGGACCTGGAGGTGTGAGGGTACTGGGAATGTCAGAGAGGTATACCAGGGAGTGTCATGAAAGTCCTGGGAGTCTCAAAGGTGTACCTGGGAGTCATGGAGGTGAACCTGGGAATATCGGAGGTGTACCTGGGAATATCAGAGGTACCTGGGAGTGTCAGAGGTGTACCAGGGAGTGTCAGTGAGTACCTGGGAGGTCAGGGGTGTACCTGGGAGTGTCAGAGGTACCTGGGAGTGTCAGAGGTGTACCTGGAAGTGTCATAAGGGCCTGGGAGTGTCGGAGGCACCTGGGAGGTGAGGAAGTGTACCTGGGAGAAGTCAGAGGTGTACCTGGGGTGTCGGAGGTGTACCTGGAAGTGTTGGGCGGTGTACTGGGAGTGTCAGAGGTGTACCAGAGAATGTCAGTGGAGAATGTGAGTGTCAAGGTGTACCTGGGAGGTCAGAGGTGTAGCCTGGGAGTGTCAGAGGTGTACCTGGGAGGTCAGAGGTGTACCTGGGAGTGTCAGATGTACCTGTCAATGTCAAGGTGTACCTGGGAGTGTCAGAGGTATACCTGGGAGTGTTGAGAGGTATTCTGGGAGTGTCAGAGGTGTACCTGGGAGCACAGAGGTGTACCCTGGGAGTGTCTGAGGTGTACCTGGGAGTGTCAGAGGTGTACCTGGAGTGTCAGAGGTATCTGGGAACAACAGAGTATACCAGGGAGGTCAGTGAAGTTCCTGGGAGTTCAAAGGTGTACCTGGGAGACGGAGGTGAACCTGGGAATACGGAGGTGTACCTGGGAATATCAGAGGTACCTGGGAGTGTCAGTAACTGGGAGTCTCGAGGTGTACCTGGGAATGTCAGAGGTGTACCAGGGAGTGTCAGTGTGAGTACCTGGGAGTCTCTCAAAGGTGTTCTGGGAGCCAAAGGTGTACCTGGGAAATGGAGGAGCCATGGAATATCGGAGGTGTACCTGGGAGTATCAGAGGTGTACTGGGAGGCCAGAGGTGTACCTGGGAGTTCTGAGGTGAAACCAGGAGGCCAGAGGAGTACTTGGGAGTGTCAGAGGTGTACCTGGGAGTATCAGAGGCCTGGGAGCATCAGAGGTGTACCTGGGAGCCTAGGAGGTGCACCTGGGAATGTCAGAGGCATACCAGGGAGGTCAGTGAAGCTACCCGGGAGTCTCAAAGGCACCTGGGAGCATCGGAGGTGTACCTGGGAATATCGGAGGTGTACCTGGGAACATCGGAGGTGTACCAGGAGTGTCAGAGGTGTACCTGGGAGTCTCAGAGGAACCTGGGAGTGTCAGAGGAGTACCTGGGGTCAGACGGTACCTTGGAGTATCGGGAGGTGTACCGGGAGTATCGGAGGTGTACCTGGGAGTGTGAGAGGTGTACCTGGGAATGTCAGAGGCACAAGCAGGAGGTGTGTGAAGTACCTGGGAGTCTCAAAGGTGTACCTGGGATATGGAGGTGTACTCAGGAATAGGAGGTACCTGGGAATATCGGAGGTGACCAGGAGTGCAGAGGTGTACCTGGGAATCTCAGAGGTGAACCAGGGAGTGTCAGAGGCCTGGGAGTGTCAGAGGTGTACCTGGGAGTATCGAGGTGTACCTGGGAGCACGGAGGTGTTCCTGGGAGTGTCAGAGGTACCTTGAGTATCAGAGGTGTACCTGGGAGGTCAGAGGTGTACCTGGGAGTCAAGGTGTAACTGGGAGTGTCGGAGGTGTAACTGGGAATGTCAGAGGTGTACCTGGGAGGCCGGAGGTGTACCTGGAGGTCACAGGAGTACTTGTGGATTGTTCAGAGGTGTACCTGGCAGAGTCAGAGGTGTACCTGGGAGTGTCAGAGGTGTACCAGGGAGTGTCAGAGGAATACCTAGGGAGGCCAGAGGTGTACCTGGGAGTGTCAGGTGTACCTAGAGCACGGGAGGTTTACCTGGGAGTATCAGAGGTTACCTGCGAGTGTCAGAGGTGTACCTGGGAATGTCTGAGGTGTACTGGGAGGACGGTGGTACCTGGCAACACGGAGCTGTACCTGTGAATACGGAGGTGTACCAGGAGTGCCAGAGGTGTACCTGGGAGTCTCAGAGGTGAACCAGGAGTGTCAAAGAGTACCTGGGAGCAGAGGCATACCTGGGAGTATCGGGAGGTGTAGAGTATCGGAGGTGTACCTGGGAGGTCAGAGGTGCCTGGGAATGTCAGAGGCATACCAGGGAGTGCCAGTGAAGTACCTGGGAGTCTCAAAGGTACCTGGGAGCACGAGGCGAACCTGGGAATAATCGGAGGTGTACCTGGGAATATCAGAGGTGTACCTGGGAGTGTCAGGGGTGTAACTGGGATCACGGAGGTGTAACAGGGAATGTCAGAGGTGTACCAGGGATTGTCAGTGGAGTACCTGGGAGTCTCAAAGGTGTACCTGGGAGTATCAGAGGTGTACCTGGGAATATCGGAGGTGTACCTGGGAATATCGGAGGTGTACCTGGGAGTGTTAGGAGGCGTACCTGGTTGTGTCGGAGGTGTACCTGGGAGTGTCACAGGAGACCTGGGATTGTCAGAGGTGTACCTGGCAGCATCAGGAGGTGTACCTGGGAGTGTCAGAGATGTACCTGGGAGTGTCAGAGGTATCTGGGAGAGTCGGACGTGTTCTGGGATTGTCAGAGGTACCTGGGAGTGTCAGAGGTGTACCTGGAGTGTCAGAGGTGTACCTGGGAATGTCAGAGGTTACCTGGGAGGCCGGAGGTGTACCTGGGAGTGTGACAAGTGGTACCTGGGAGTGTCGGAGGTATACCTGGGAGTGTCGGAGGTGTACTGGCAGTGTCATGGTTTACCTGGGAGGTCAGAGGTACCAGGGAGTGTCAGTGAGTACCTGGGAGTGTCAGGGGTGTACCTGGCAGTGTCAGAGGTGTACCTAGGAGTGTCAGGAGGTGTACCTGGAAGTGCTGGCAGGTGTACCTGGGATGTCGGAGGTGTACCTGGGAGTGTGAGAAGGGTACCTGGGAGTGTCGGAGGTGTACCTGGGAGTGTCGGAGGTGTACCTGGAAGTGTCAGGTGTAACCAGGAGCGTCAGAGGTGTACCAGCGAATGTCAGTGAGTACCTGTGAGTGCCGGAATTTGGGAGGTCAGAGGTGCCTGGGAGTGCCAGAGGTACCTGGGAGTGCTCGGAGGTGCACCTGGGAGGTCAGATGTACCTGGCAGTGTCAAAGGTGTACCTGGAGTGTCAGAGGCATACCTGGGAGGAGAGGTGCACTGGGAGTGTCAAAGGTGTACCTGGGAGGCTGGGAGGTGTACCTGGGAGTGTCGGAGTTGTACCTGGGAGTGTCGGAGGTGACCTGGGAGTAGCCAGAGGTACCTGGGAGCATCAGAGGTGTACCTGGGAGTGTCAGAGGTGTGCCTGGGAATGTCAGAGTTATACCAGGATGTCAGGTGAAGTACCTGGGAGTCTCAAAGGTGTACCTGGGAGCACGGAGGCGAACCTGAATATCGGAGGTGTACCTGGGAATATCAGAGGTACCTGGGAGTTGAAAACTGGGAATGTCAGGCTAACGGGAGTTCTCTGATGTAACTGGGAATGCAGATGTGTACCAGGGAGCAAGTGAGCCTGGGAGTCTCAAAGGTGTCTCTGGAGTAACAGAGGTGTACCAGAGAATATGGAGGTGTACCTGGGAATATCGGAGGTGTACCTGCGAGTCTCAGAGAGGTAACCAGGAGTGTCAGAGGAGTACCTGGGAGGCCGAGAGGTGCATTGGGAGACGAGGTGTACCTGGGAAGCCGAGGTGTACCTGGGAGTATCAGAGGTGTACTGGGAGTGCCAGAGGTGCACGGGACTGTCAGGGGTGTAACTGGGAGTCTCTGGAGGTGTAACTGGGACAGTCAGATGGTACCAGAGCAGAGTACCGGAGTCTCAAAGGTATCTGGGAGCATTGGGGTACCTGGGAATACCTGGGGAGTACCTGAATATCGAAGGTGTACCTGGAGATGTCAAGAGGTGTATCTGGGAGTACGGACGTAACTTGGGAGTGTCAGGAGGTGTACCAGGGAATGTTCAGAGTATTGGGTGTAGAGGTGTACCTGGGAGTGTCAGAGGTGTAGCTGGGAGTGTCGGAGGTGTACCTGGGAGGTGAGAAGTGACCTGGGAGTGTGGAGGTGCCTGGGAGGTCGGAGGTGTACCAGGCAGTGCCATGGTACTGGGAGTGTCAGAGAGGTACCAGGGAATGTCAGGTGAGTACCTGGGAGAGTCAAAGGTACCTGGGAGTGTCAGGAGGTATCTGAGAGTGTCAGAGGTGTACCTGGAGTGTCAAAGGTCTACTTGGGAGTGACAGAGGTGATCTGGGAGTGTCAGGAGGTGTACCTGGGAGTGTGAGAAGTGTACCTGGGAGTGTCGGAGGTGTTCCTGGGAGTGTCGGAGGTGTACCTGGCAGTGTCAGCGGTGTACCTGGGGAGTGTCAGGTGTACCAGGGAATGTCAGTGGAGTACCTGGGAGAGTCAAAGGTGTACCTGGGAGTGTCAGAGGTGTATCTGAGAATGTCAGAGGTGTACTGGGAGTGTCAAAGGTGTACCTGGGAGGACAGAGGTGTATCTGGGAGGTCAGAGGTACCTGGGAGTGTGAGAAGTGTACCTGGGATTGTCGGAGGTGTACCTGGAGTGTCAGAGGTGCCTGGGAGTGTCAGAGGTGCACTGGGAGTGTCAGAGGTGCACCTTGGAGTGTCTGAGGTGTACCTGGGAGGGTCGGAGGTGTACCTGGTAGTGTCTGAGTTGTACCTGGCATTGTCTGGAGTGTAACTGGCAGTGTCAGCGGTGTACCTGGGAGAGCCAGCTGTACTTGGGAGTGTTAGAGGTGTATCAGGAATGAGAGAGTACCTAGGAGTGTCAGAGGTGTACCTAGGAGTGTGGAGAAGTACCTGGGAGTGTCTGGGGTGTACCAGGGAGTGTCAGAGGTGTAACAGGAGTGTCAGTGGAGTACCTGGGAGTCTCAAAGGTGTACCTGGGAGTATCAGAGGTGTACTTGAGAATATCGGAGGTGTACCTGGGAGTGTCACAGGAGTACCTGGGAGTGTCACAGAGCCTGGGAGTGTCAGAGGCATACCTGGCAGTGTGAGGTGTACCTGGGAGTATCAGAGGTGTACCTGGGAGTGCTCAGAGGTGTACCTGGGAGCGTCAGAGGTACCAGGGAATGTCAGTGGAGTACCTGGGAGTGTCAAAGGTACTGGGAGGTGTGAGGTACCTGGGAGGTCAGAGGTACCTGGGAGTGTCAGAGGTGTAACTGGGAGACAGAGGTGTACCTGGGAGTGTCAAAGGTACCTGGGAGTGTCGGAGTTGTACCTGGAAGTGTCGGAGGCGGGCCTGGGAGGTAGAGGTGTACCTTGGAGAATCAGAGGTGTACCTGGGAGTCTCAGAGGTGAACCAGGAGTGTCAGAGGATTACCTGGGAGGTCAGAGGTGTACCTGGGAGACCGGAGGTGTAACTGGGAGCACGGGAGGTGTACCTGGGAGTGTCAGAGGTGTACCTGGGAGTATCACAGAGGTACCTGGGAGTGTCACAGGTGTACCTGGAGGTCAGGGTGTAACTGGGAGGGTCGGAGGTGTAACTGGGAATATCGGAGGTGTACCTGGAGCAAGTCACATGAGTAGCTGGGAGTGTCAGGAGGTGTACCTGGCAGTGTCAGAGGTGTATCTGGGAGGCAGAGGTGCCTGGGAGTGTCAGAGGTGACCTGGGAGATCGGAGGTGCCTGGGAGTATGAGAAGTGTACCTGGGAGTGTCGGAGGTGTACCTGGGAGTGTCGGAGGTCTACCTGGAAGTGTCAGCGGTGTTCCGGGAGCGTCAGAGGTGTACCAGGAATGTCATGGAGTACCCTGAGTGTCAGGTGTACCTGGGAGTGTCAGAGGTGTACCTGGGAGGTCAGAGGTACCTGGGAGCAGAGGTGCCTGGGAGTGTCAGATGCGTACCTGGCAGTGTCAGTACCTGGGAGTGTCAGAGGCATACCTGGGAGGTGAGAGTACTTGGGAGTGTCAGAGGTGTACCTGGGAGGCCAGAGGTGTACCTGGGAGTGCCGGAGTTGTACCTGGGAGCATGGAGGCGGACCTGGGAGGTCAGAGGTGTACCTGGGAGTATCAGAGGTGTACCTGGGAGTGTCGAGAGGTGTGCCTGGGAATGTCAGAGGCATACCAGGAGTAAGTGAAGTACCTGGGAGTCTCGCAAACTGGGAGTATCGGAGGCGAACCTGGGAATATCGGAGGTGTACCTGAATATCAGAGGTGTACCTGGGAGTGTCAGAGGTGTACCTGGGCAAGTAACTGGGAGTCTCGGATGTGTAAATGGGAATGCAGATGTGTACCAGGAGTGTAAGTGGAGTACCTGGGAGTCTCAAAGGTGTCTCTGGGAGCACAGAGAGGTGTACCTGGGAATAATGGAGGTACCTGGAATATCGGAGGTACCTGGGAGTATCAAAGGTGTACCTGGGAGGTTGAGAGGTGTACCTGGGAGTCTCAGGGGTGAACCAGGAGTGTCAGAGGAGTACCTGGGAGTGTCAGAGGTGTACCTGGGAGTATCGGAGGTGCCTGGAGTGTCAGAGGTACCTGGGAGTATCAGAGGTGTACCTGGGAGGTCAGAGGTGTACCTGGGAATGCTGGGGTGTAACTGGGAGTTCTCGGAGGTAACTGGGAATGTCAGATGTGTACCAGGGGAGTGTCAGGTGAGACCTGGGAGTCTCAAAGGTGTATCTGGGAGTATCAGTAGGTACCTGGGAATATCGGAGGTGTACCTGGGAATATCGAAGGTGCACTGGGAGGTCAGAGGTGTATCTGGGAGTGTCGGAATGTACCTGGGAGTGTCAGAGGTGTACCAGGGAATGTCTGTGGAGTACTTGGGAGTGTCAGAGGTGTACCTGGGAGTGTCAGAGGTGTGCAGGGAGTGTCGGAGGTACCTGGGAGGTGAGAAGTGTACCTGGGAGGTGGAGGTGTTCTGGGAGTGTCGGAGGTGTACCTGGCAGTGTCAGCGGTGTACCTGGGAGTGCTGGGAGGTGTAACAGGAATGTCAGAGTACTGGAAGCTGGGGGTTGCGTGTACCTGAGTGTTAGAGGTGTATCTTGAGAGTGTCAGAGGTACCTGGGAGCACAAAGGTGTACTTGAGTGACAGAGGTGTGGCGAGTGTCAGAGGTACCTGGGAGTGTGAGAAGTACCTGGAGTGTCGAGGTGTACCTGGAGGTTGAACCTGGGAGTGTCAGAGTGTGCCTGGGAGTGTCAGAGGTGCACTGGGAGTCAGAGGTGCACCTGGAATGTCTGAGGTGTACCTGGGAGGGTCTGAGGTGTACCTGGTAGTGTCTGAGTTGTACCTGGCATTGTCTGAGGTGTAATGCAGTGTCAGCGGTGTACCTGGGAGTGTCAGCGTTTGGGAGCGGTAGAGGTGTATCAGGGAGTGACAGAGGAGCACTTAGGAGTGTCAGAGGTGTACCTAGGAGTGTGAGAAGTGTACCTGGGAGTCTGGGGTACCAGGAGTGTCAGAGGTGTAACAGGGAGGTTGTGAGTACTCGGAGTCTCAAAACCTGGGAGTATCAGTGTACCTGAGAATATCGGAGGTGTACCTGGAATATCGAGGTGCTGGGAGTGTCACAGGAGTACCTGGAAGTGGAGGTGGACCTGGCAGTGTCAGAGGTGTACCTGGGAGTATCAGAGGTGTACCTGGGAGGTGCTAGGAGGGCTACCTGGGAGTGTCAGAGGTGTACCTGGCAGTGTCAGAGGTACCTGGGAGTGTCAGAGGTGTTCCTGGAGTGTCAGGAGGTGTACCTGTGAATTTCAGAGGTGTACCTGGGAGTGTCGGAGGTGTACCTGGGAGTGTGAGAAGTGTACCTGGGAGTGTCGGAGGTGTACCATGGAAGGTGTCAGCGGTGTACCTGGGAGTGTCAGAGGTGTACCAGGAATGTCAGTGGAGTACCTGGGAGAGCCAAGGTGTACCTGGGAGGCAGAGGTGTATCTGAGAATGTGGAGAGGTACCTGGGAGTGTCAAAGGTGTACCTGGGAGTGACAGAGGTGTATCTGGGAGTGTCAGAGGTGTACCTGGAGGTGAGAAGTGTACCTGGGAGGCCGGAGGTGTTCGGGAGGTCAGAGGTGTGCCTGGGAGTGTCAGAGGTGCACTGGGAGTGTCAGAGGTGCACCTTGGAGTGTCTGAGGTGTACCTGGGAGGGTCGGAGGTACCTGGTAGTGTGTGGAGTTGTACCTGGCATTGTCTGAGGTGTAACTGGCAGTGTGGGCGGTGTACCGAGTGCTGGGAAGGTTGTACTTGGGAGCAGAGGTGTATCAGGGAGGACAGAGGAGCAATGAGAGTGTCAGAGGTACCTAGGGAGGGAGAAGGGCCTGGGAGTGTCTGGGGTGTACCAGGGAGTGTCAGAGGTGTAACAGGGAGGTTGGGGGAGTACCTGGGAGTTCTAAAGGTGGCCCTGGGAGTATCAGAGGTACCTGAGAATATCGGAGGTGTACCTGGGAACACGGAGGTGTACCTGGGAGTGTCCAGAGTACCTGGGAGTGTCAGAGGTATACCTGGAAGAGGTGTACCGGGAGTATCAGAGGTACCTGGGAGGTCAGAGGTGTACCTGGGAGCGTTGAGGTCAGGTGAGTACCTGGGAGTGTCAAGGTGTACCTGGGAGGTCAGAGGTGTACCTGGGAGTGTCAGAGGTGTACCTGGGAGTGTCAGAGGTGTAACTGGGAGGACAGAGGTGTACCTGGGAGTGTCAAAGGTGCAACTGGGAGTGTCGGAGTTGTACCTGAAGTGTCGGAGGCGACCTGGGAGTGTCAGAGGTACCTTGGAGAATCAGAGGTGTACCTGGGAGTCCCAGAGGTGAACCAGGGAGGTCAGAGGATTACCTGGGAGTCAGAGGTGTACCTGGGAGACGGGAGGACTGGGAGTATCGGAGGTGTACCTGGGAGTGTCAGAGGTGTACCTGGGAGTATCAGAGGTGTGCAGCCAGGTGCCTGGGAGGTAGGGGTGTAACTGGGAGTGTCGGAGGTGTAACTGGGAATATCGGAGGTGCCTGGGAGTGTCACATGAGTAGCTGGGAGGCTGGGAGGTGCCTGGGAGAGCCAGAGGTGGGACTGGAGATCAGGCACTGGGAGTAGGAGAAGTGCACCGGGAGGTCGGAGGTGCACCTGGGAGTGTCGGAGGTGTACCTGGAAGTGTCAGCGGTGTTCCCAGTCAGAGGTGTACCAGGGAATAGTGGAGTACCTGGGAGGTCAGCAAAACCTGGGAGTCAGAGGTGTACTTGGGAGTGTGAATGTACTGCAGTGTCAGAGGTGTATCTGGGACTGTCGGACGTGTACCTGGGAGTGTCAGAGGTGTACCAGGAAATGTCAGTGGAGACTTGGGGAGTCAGAGGTGACCCTAGCAGTGTCAGAGGTGTACCTGGGAGCATCAGGGTGTACCTGGGAGTGTCAGAGGTGTACCTGGGAGTGTCGGAGGTGTACCTGGGAGGTCAGGGTGTAACTGGGAGTCTTGGAGGTGTAACTGGGAATGTCAGATGTGTACCAGGGAGTGTCAGTGGAGTACCTGGGAGTCTCAAAGGTGTATCTGGGAGTATGAGAGGTGTACCTGGGAATATCGGAGGTGTACCTGGTCGGGAGGTACCTGGGAGTGTCAGGTGTATCTGGGAGGTCGGACGTGTACCTGGGAGTGTCAGAGGTGTACCAGGGAATGTCAGTGAGCACTTGGGAGGTCAGAGTGTACCTGGGAGTGTCAGAGGTACCTTGGAGTGTCAGAGGCACTGGGAGTGTCAGAGGTAGCTGGGAGTGTCGGAGGTGACCTGGGAGGAGAAGGTGCCCAGAGCGGAGGTGTTCTGGAGTCTGAGGTACCTGGCAGTGTCAGAGTACCAGGGAATGTCAGTGAGTACCTGGGACAAGGTGTACCTGGGAGGTCAGAGGTATCTGGGAGTGTCAGAGGTGTACATGGGAGTGTCAAAGGTGTACCTGGGAGGACAGAGGGTATCTGGAGTGTCAGGAGGTGTACCTGGGAGGTCAGAGGTGTACCTGGGAGTTGTCAGAGGTGTACTGGGAGTGTCAGAGGTGTACCTGGGAGGTCGGAGGTACCTGGGAGTGTGAGAAGTGTACCAGGGAGTGTCGGAGTTGTACCTGGGAGACGTGGAAGGTACCTGGGAGTGTCAAAGGTGTACTTGGGAGGTCAGAGGTGTACCTGGAGGTGAGCGGTGTACCTGGGAGTATCTGAGGTACCTGGGAGTGTCAGGAGGTGTGCCTAGGAGGTTGGGAGGTGTGCTAGGAGTCAGAGGCACTTAGGGAGTGTCAGAGGCACCTGGAGTGTCTGAGGTGTACCTGGGAGGTCTGAGGTGTACCTGGCAGTGTTCGAAGGTGTACCTGGCAGTGTCTGAGGTGTAACTGGCAGTGTCAGCGGTGTACCTGGAAGTGTTGAGCAGTACCTGGGAATGTTAGAGGTTTTAGGAGTGACAGAGAGTACCTAGAGTGTCAGAGGTGACCTGGAGTGTCAGAGGTACCGGATTGTCAGAGGTGTACCTGGGAGTGTCAGAGGTGCACCTGTGAGTGTCAGAGATGTACCTGGGAGTGTCAGAGGTGTATCTGGGAGTGTCGGACGTGTACCTGGGAGTGTCAGAGGTGTACCAGAAATGTCTGTGGGAGTACCTGGGAGTGTCAGAGAGATGTACCTGAGTGTCAGAGGTGTACCTGGGAGTGTCAAAGGTGTATCTGGGAGTGTCAGAGGTGTACCTGGGGACTGTCAGAGGTGTATACGGGAGTGTCGGAGGTGTACCTGGGAGAGGAGAAGTGTACCTGGGAGTGCGGAGGTGTTCCTGGGAGTGTCGGAGGTGTACCTGGCAGTGTCATGGTGTACCTGGGAGCAGAGGTGTGAATGTCAGTGGAGTACCTGGGAGAGTCAAAGGTACCTGGGAGAGTCAGAGGTGTATCTGAGAGTGTCAGAGGTGTACCTGGGAGTGTCAAAGGTGCCTGGGAGTGACAGAGGTGTATCTGGGAGGCAGAGGTGTACCTGGGAGTGTGAGGTGCCTGGGAGTGTCAGAGGCAATGGGAGGTCAGAGGCACCTGGAGTGTCCAAGGTACCGGAGGGTCTGAGGTGTACCTGGTAGTTCGAGTTGTACCTGGCATTGTCTGAGTGTAACTGGCAGTGTCAGCGGTGTACCTGGGAGTGTAAGGCCTGGGAGCAGAGGTGTATCAGGAGTGACAGAGGAGTACCTAGGAGTGTCAGAGGTACCTAGGGAGTGTGGAGAAGTGTACCTGGGAGTGTTGGGGTGTACCAGGGAGTGTCAGAGGTGTAACAGGGAGTGTCAGTGGAGTACCTGGGAGTCTCAAAGGTGTACCTGGGAGTATCAGAGGTGTACCTGAGAATATCGGAGGTGTACCTGGGAATATCGGAGGTGTACCTGGGAGTGTCACAGGAGTACCTGGGAGTGTCAGAGGTGTACCTGGCAGTGTCAGAGGTGTACCTGGGAGTATCAGAGGTACCTGGGAGTGTCAGGAGGTGTACCCAGGAGTGTCAGAGGTGTACCTGGCAGTGTCGAGGTACCTGGGAGGTCAGAGGTTTTCTGAGTGTCAGGGTGTACCTGGGAATTTCAGAGGTACCTGGGAGTGTCGAGGTGCACTGGGGAGTGTGAGAAGTGTACCTGGGAGTGCTCGGAGGTGTACCTGGCAGTGTCAGCGGTGTACCTGGGAGTGTCAGAGGTATCTGAGAATGCTGGGAGGTGTACCTTGGAGTGTCAAAGGTGTACCTGGGAGTGACAGAGGTGTATCTGGGAGGCCGAGTACCCAAGGGAGAAGTGTACCTGGGAGTGTCTGAGGTACCTGGGAGCTGGGGAGGTGTGCCTGGGAGTGTCAGAGGTGTCAGGAGTGTCAGTGAGTACCTGGGAGTTCTGTACCTGGGAGTATCAGAGGTGTACCTGAGAATATCGGAGGTGTACTGAATATCGGGAGGTACCTGGGAGTGTCACAGGAGCACAGGAGTGTCAGGAGGCATACCCTGGCAGTGTCAGAGGTGCACCTGGGAGCATCAGAGGTTTACCTGGGAGTGTAGAGGTGCACCTGGGAGTGCTGGGGAGGTGCACCAGGAATGTCATGGAGTACCTGGGAGTGTCAAAGGTGTACCTGGGAGTGTCAGAGGTACCTGGGAGTGTCAGAGGTGCCTGGGAGGTCAGAGTAACTGGGAGGGAGGCACCTGGGAGCAACAAGGTACCTGGGAGTAAGTTGTGCACCTGGAAGTGCCGGGAGGTGGACCTGGGAGCATGAGGTGTACCTTGGAGAATCAGAGGTGTACCTGGGAGTCTCAGAGGTGAACCAGGGAGGTCAGAGGATTACCTGGGAGTGCAGAGGTGTACCTGGGAGTCTCAAAGGTACCTGGGAGTGTCAGAGGTACCTGGGTGTATCGGAGGTGTACTGGGAGTACGGAGGTGTACCTGGGAGCAAGCCGGGAGGTGTACCTGGGAGTACTCAGAGGTGTACCTGGGAGGTCACAGGTGTACCTGGGAGCAGTCAGGGGTGTAACTGGGAGTGTCGGAGGTGCACTGAATATCGGAGGTGTACCTGGGAGTGTCACAGGAGTACCTGGGAGTGCCAGAGGTGTACCTGGCAGTGTCAGAGGTGTACTGGGAGGCTCAGAGGTGTACCTGGGAGTGTCAGGAGGTGTACCTGGGAGCGTCAGAGGTGGTACCAGGAATGTCAGTGGAGTACCTGGGAGTGTCAAAGGTGTACCTGGGAGTGTCAGAGGTGCCTGGGACTGTCAGGAGGTGTGCCTGGGAGTGTCAGAGGTGTAGCTGGGAGGACAGAGGCCTGGGAGTGTCAAAGGTGCACAGGTGTCGGAGTTGTACCTGGAAGCAATGGGAGGTGACCTGGGAGTGTCAGAGGCAATTTTGGAGATCAGAGGTAGCAATACGTAATCGAACGAAGCACTGAT
>NW_024737327.1:0-14294 GCF_018991925.1 Homarus americanus
AGGGCCTTTGTTATACCTCGGATCATGGGACTTTGTTATACTTGATCAGGGGACTTTTGTTACACTCGGTGAGGGACTTTGGTCTACTCGATTAGGGACTTTGTTATACCCGATCAGGGGACTTTTGTTATTCGATGAGGGGACATTGTTATACTCGGATCGGATCTCTGTTATACTCTGGATCAGGGCCTTGTTATTCTCGATCAGGGGCCTTTGTTATACTCGACCAGGGTCTTTGTTATACTCGATCATGGGCCTTTGTTATACTTGATCAGGGGCTTTGTTATACCTCGATCAGGGTCTTTGTTATTCTCGATCAGGGGACTTTGTTATATCGATCCAGGGGCTTTGTTATACTCGATTAGGGAACTTGTTATACCTGATCAGGGGCCTTTGTTATACTCGTTCAGGCGCCTTTGTTATATTCTCGATCAGGGCCTTGGTTATACTCGACCAGGGAACTTTGTTATACCGGATCAGCTTTTGTTAAACCGATCAGGGCCTTTTAGTTATACCAATCAGCCTTGATATACAATGATCAGGGTCTTTTGTTTTACCTGATCAGGGAACTTTGTTATACTCGATCAGGGGACTTTGTTATATTCGATGAGGGAATTTTGTTATACTTGATCATGGACTTTGTTACACTCGGTGAGGGGACTTTATACTCGATGAGGGGACTTTTGTTCTACCTGATCAGGGGACTTTCTTATAGTTCGATCAGGGATCTTGGGCATGTCTGATGAGGGTCTCTTTGTTATACTCGATCATGGGACTTTGTTATACCTCGATCAGGGCTCTTGTTATACTCGATCAGGGGCCTTTGTTATATTCGATCAGGAACTTTGTTAAACCTCGATCAGGGACTTTGTTATATTCGATGAGGGAATTTGTTGTACTTCGATCATGTGATTTGTTTATTTGATGAGGGGACTTTGTTATAATTTCGATCATGGGACTTGTTATACCCGATCAGGGGCCTTTGTTATACTCGATCAGAGGTCTTTGTTATAATCGACCATGGGGTCTTTGTTATACGGTAGGGCCTTTGGTTATCTTGATCAGGGGGCTTTTGTTATACTCGATCAGGGACTTTGTTATTCTCGGATCAGGGATTCGTTATATCTTGATCCAGGGGCTTTGTTATACCTGATCAGGGTTTTGTTATACTGGATCAGGGGCCTTTTGTTATAATTCGTTCAGGCGCCTTTTGTTATATTCGTGGATCGGGGCCTTTGTTATACTTTTCGATTAGGGATTTGTTATACTCGATCAGAGTTTTTGTGGTTAACCTGGATCAGGGCCTTTCTTATACTCAATCAGGGGATTTTGTTATAATCGATCATAGGACTTTGTTATAGTCGATCAGGGGATTTTTGTTATATTCGATGAGGGACTTTTGTTATACTTGATCATGGACTTTGTTATACCGATGAGGGGCCTTTGTTATACTGGTGAGAGGATTCTTTTGTTTTACCTTTATCAGGCCCTTTGTTATAATTGATCAGGGTTTGTTATATTCGATGAGGGGACTTTATATACTTGATCATGGACTTCCTTTATACTCCATCAGGGGCCTTTGGTTATACTTTTGATTAGGGCCTTTGTTATACTCGATCAGGGGACTTTGTTGGGGCCTTTGTTGTTATTTGATCAGGGGCCTTTGTTATACTCGATCATGATTTTTTGTTATTCTCGATCGGGGTTTTGTTATACTCTGATCCAGGGGCTTTATTATACTCGATCAGGGAGATATTCTCGATCAGGGGACTTTGTTATACTCGATCAAGGCCTTTGTTATATTCGATCAGGGTTTGGTATACTCGATCAGAGGCTTTGTTATACTCGATCAGGGGCTTTGTTTTTACTCGCTTGAGGGCCTTTGTTATACTCAATCAGGGGACTGTTATACTCGATCAGGGGTTTTGTTGTCTCGATCAGAACTGTTTTACTCGATCTAGAAGCTTTGTTATAGCTCGATCATGGACTTTGTTATACTCGATCAGGGACTTTGTTATATTCGATAGGGACTTTGTTTCTCGATCATGGGCTTTGTTTTACTTTGATTAGGGGAGTTTGTTGTTTTCGATGGGGACTTTGTTATACTCGATCATGGGACTTTGTTATACTCGATGAGGGGCTCTGTTATACTCGACAGGGGACTTTGTTTTACTCAATCAAGGCCCTTTGTTATACTCGATCGGGGACTTTGTTTATATTCGATGAGGGGACTTTGTTATACTCGATCATGGGACTTTGTTATACTCGATCAGGGCCTTTGTTATGCTCGATCAGGGGACTTTGTTTCTCGTCCAGGGAGTTTGTTATACTCGATCAGGGACTTTGTTTATACTCGATCAGGGGACTTTGTTATACTCCGGTGGGGACTTTGTTATACTCGATCGGGGACTTTAACCTCGATCAGAGGCCTGTGTTATACTCGATCAGGGGATTTTGTTATGCTCGATCAGGGAACTTTGTTATATCGATCAGGGGACTTTGTTGTTCGATGAGGGGACTTTGTTATACTCGATCATGGACTTTTGTTATACTCGATAAGGGAATTTGTTGTATTCGATGAGGGACTTTGTTATACTCGATCATGGACTTTTGTTATACTCGATCAGGGCCTTTGTTATACTCGGGATCAGGGGCCTTGTTATACCGGATCAGGGAACTTTGTTATACTCGATCAGGGGACTTTCTTATACTCGTTCACGGGATTTTGTTATACTCGATCTGGGGACTTTGTTATATTCGATGAGGGGGCTTTGTTATACTCGATCAGGCGAATTTGTTATGCTCGATCAGGGGACTTTGTTATACTCGATCGGGGGACTTTGTTATACTCGATGAGGGCCTTTGTTAAACTCGATCAGTGGCCTTTGTTATACTCGATCAGGGGACTTTGTTATACTCGATCAGGGGACTTTGTTACACTCGATTAGGGCAGTCTGTTATACTCGACCAGGGGACTCTGTTATACTCGATCAGGGGACTTTGTCATACTCGATCAGGTGCCATTGTTATACTCGATCAGGGGACTTTGTTGTACTCGATCAGGGGACTTTATTATATTCGATAAGGGGACTTTGTTATACTGGATCATGGGACTTTGTTATACTCGATGAGTGGCCTTTGTTATACTCGATTAGAGGACTTTGTTAAACTCGATCAAAGGCCTTTGTTATTCTCGATTAGAGGACTTTGTTAAACTCGATGAGGAGACTTTGTTATACTCGATCAGGGGCCCTTGTTATACTCGATCAGGGGCATTTGTTATACTCGATCAGGGGCCTTTGTTATTCTCGATTAGTGGACTTTGTTAAACTCGATGAGGAGACTTTTTTATACTCGATCAGGGGACTTTGTTATTCTCGATCAGGGGGAGTTTATTATATTCGATCCAGGGGCTTTGTTATACTCGATCAGGGAACTTTGTTATACTCGATCAAGGGCCTTTGTTATACTCGTTCAGGCGCTTTTGTTATATTCGATCAGGGGCCTTTGTTATACTCCACCAGGGGACTTTGTTATACTCGATCAGGGGCTTTTGTTAAACTCGATCACGGGCCTTTCTTATACTCAATCAGGGGACTTTGTTATACTTGATCAGACTCGGTTATACTCGGATCAGGGGACTTGTTATATTCGATAGAGGACTTTTGTTATACTCGCGACCAAGGGACTTTGTTACACCCTGATGAGGGGCCTTTGTTATACTCGATGAGGGGGCTTTTGCTGACCTCGGATTAGGGGACTTTTGTTATACTCGATGAGAGGGGCCTTTGTTATACTCTGATCAGGGCCTTGTTATACTCGATAAGGAACTTTTGTTGTATTCCGATCAGACTTTGTTATATTCGATGAGGGGACTTTGTTATACTCGATCATGGGACTTTGTTACACTCGAAGAGGGGCCTTTGTTATACTCGATCATGGGACTTTGTTATACTCGATCAGGGGACTTTGTTACACTCGATGAGGGGACTTTGCTCTACTCGATTAGGGGACTTTGTTATACTCGATCAGGGGACTTTGTTATATTCGATGAGGGGACATTGTTATACTCGATCATCGGACTTTGTTATACTCGATCAGGGGACTTTGTTATATTCGATCAGGGGACTTTGTTATATTCAATCAGGGGACTTTGTTATACTTGATCATGGGAATTTGTTATACTCGATCAGGGGCCTTTGTTATACTCGATCAGTGGCCTTTGTTATACTCGATCAGGGAACTTTGTTATACTCGATCAGGTGACTTTTTTATACTCGATCAGGGGACTTTCTTATACTCGTTTACGGGATTTTGTTATACTCGATCAGGGGACTTTGTTATATTCGATGAGGGGGCTTTGTTATACTCGATCAGGCGAGTTTGTTATACTCGATCAGGGGACTTTGTTATACTCGATCAGGGGACTTTGTCATACTCGATCAGGTGCCTTTGTTATACTCGATCAGGGGACTTTGTTGTACTCGATCAGCGGACTTTGTTATATTCGATAAGGGGACTTTGTTATACTGGATCATGGGACTTTGTTATACTCGATCAGGGGACTTTGTTACACTCGATGAGGAGACTTTGCTCTACTCGATTAGGGGACTTTGTTATACTCGATCATGGGACTTTGTTATATTCGATAAGGGGACTTTGTTATGCTCGATCATCGGACTTTGTTATACTCGATCAGGGGCCTTTGTTATACTCGATGAGGGGACTTTGTTATACTCGATCATGGGACTTTGTTATACCCGATTAGGGGACTTTGTTATACTCGAAAAGTGGCCTTTCTTCTACTCTTTTAGAGGCCTTTGTTATACTCGAACAGGGGCCTTTGTTAAACTCGATCAAAGGCCTTTGTTATACTCGTTCAGGCGCCTTTGTTATATTCGATTAGGGGCCTTTGTTATATTTCGATCAGGGGCCTTTGTTATACTCGATCAGGGACTTGTTATACTTGATCAGGGCTTTTGTTAAACCTGATCAGGGCCTTTTTCTGCCAATCAGGGACTTTGTTATACTGATCAGGGACTTTGTTATTCTCGATCAGGACTTTGTTATATTCGATGAGGACTTTTGTTATACTCGATCATAGGACTTTGTTATACCTGGATCAGGGGACTTTGTTATATCTGATGAGGGACTTGTTATACTCGATCATGGGACTTTGTTATACTCGAGAGGGGCCTTGTGGTTATACTCGATGAGAGGATTTTGTTCTACTCGATCAGGCCTCGTTATGCTCTGATCGACTCGCAGCTTCGTGATGAGGGGACTTTTGTTATACTCGATCATGGACTTCTTATACCCATCAGGGCCTTTGTTATACCTGATGAGGGTTTGTTATACTCGATCAGGGACTTTGTTATATTCGATGAGGGACTGTTATACTCGATCATGGGACTTTGTTATACTCGATGAGGGGCCTTTGTTATACTCGATGAGAGGACTTTGTTCTACTCGATCAGGGCCCTTTGTTATACTCGATCAGGGGACTTTGTTATATTCGATGAGGGGACTTTGATATACTCGATCATGGGACTTCCTTATACTCCATCAGGGGCCTTTGTTATACTCGATCAGGGGCCTTTGTTATACTCGATCAAGGGACTTTGTTTTCCTCGACCAGGGGAGTTTGTTATACTCGATCAGGGGACTTTGTTATACTCGATCAGGGGACTTTGTTATACTCGGTGAGGGGACTTTGTTATATTCGATCAGGGGACTTTTTTAACCTCGATCAGAGGCCTGTGTTATACTCAATCAGGGGATTTTGTTATACTCGATCATGGGACTTTGTTATACTCGATCAGGGAACTTTGTTATATTCGATCCGGGGACTTGTTATACTCGATCAAGGGACTTTGTTATATTCGATGAGGACTTTGTTATGCTCGATCCTTGGGACTTTGTTATACTCGATGAGGGGCCTTTGTTATACTCGGTGAGGGGACTCTGTTATACTCGATCAGGTGACTTTGTTATACTCGATCAGGGGACTTTGTTATATTCGATGAGTTGACTTTGTTATACTCGATCATGGGACTTTGTTATACTCGATGAGGGGCCTTTGTTATACTCGATGAGGGGACTTTGTTCTACTCGATCAAGGGACTTTGTTATACTCGATCAGGGGACTTTGTTATATTCGATGAGGGGACTTTGTTATACTCGATCATGGGACTTTCTTATACTCGATCAGGGGCCTTTGTTATACTCGTTCAGGGGACTTTGTTTTCCTCGACCAGGGGAGTTTGTTATACTCGATCAGGGTACTTTGTTGTACTCGATCAGGGGACTTTGTTATACTTGGTGAGGGGACTTTGTTATACTCGATCAGGGGACTTTGTTAACCTCGATCAGAGGCCTTTGTTATACTCGATCAGGGGACTTTGTTATACTCGATCATGGGACTTTGTTATACTCGATGAGGGGCCTTTGTTATACTCGATCAGGGGACTTTGTTCTACTCGATCAGGGGACTTTGTTATACTCGATCAGGGGACTTTGTTATATTCGATGAGGGGACTTTTTTATACTCGATCATTGGACTTTGTTATACTCGATCAGGGGCCTTTGTTATTCTCGATCAGGGGCCTTTGTTATATTCGATCAGGGAACTTTGTTATACTCGATCAGGGGACTGTTATATTCGATGAGGGGACTTTGTTATACTCGATCATTGGACTTTGTTATACTCGATCAGGGGGCCTTTGTTATACTCGATCAGGTGACATTGTTTATATTCGATGAGGGACTTTGTTATACTTGATCATGGAACTTTGTTACACTCGATCCAGGAGCCTTTGTTACTTTCTCGATCAGGGGCCTTTGTTATACTCGATCAGGGAACTTTGTTATACTCGATCGAGACTTTGTTATATTCGATGAGGGACTTTGTTATATACTTTCGATCAGGGGACTTTGTTGTACTTGATGAGGGCCTTTGTTATACTCGATTAGGGGGCTTTGTTATACTCGATCAGGGGACTTTAATATACTCGATCATTGGACTTTGCAATACTCGATGAGGGGGCTTTGTTATGTTTGATCAGGGGTCTTTGTTATACTCGATCAGGGGACTTTGTTATACTCGATCAGGGGCCTTTGTTATACTCGATGAGGGGCCTTTGTTATACTCGATCAGGGGACTTTGTTATATCTCGATCAGGAACTTTGTTATATTCGATAGGGACTTTGTTATACTTTCGATCATTGGACTTTGTTATATGCTCGATCAGGGGCGCTGTTATACTCGATGAGGGCGCTGTTATATTCGATCCAGGGGAACTTTTGTTATACTCGGTCAGGGGACTTTGTTGCTCTCAACCAGGGGACTTTGTTATACTCGATGAGGGGCCTTTGTTAAACTCGATCAGAGGCCTTTGTTATACTCGATCAGGGGACTTTGTTATACTCGATCAGGGGACTTTGTTACACTCGATTAGGGCAGTCTCTTATACTCGAGGAGGGGACTCTGTTATACTCGATCAGGGGACTTTGTTATACTCGATCAGGGGCCTTTGTTATACTCGATCAGGGGACTTTATTGTACATGAAAAGTGGCCTTTGTTATTCTCTTTTAGAGGCCTTTGTTATACTCGAATAGGGGCCTTTGTTAAACTCGATCAAAGGGCTTTGTTATTCTCGATTAGAGGACTTTGTTAAACTCGATGAGGAGACTTTGTTATACTCGATCAGTGGCCATTTTATTCTCGATCAGGGGCCTTTTTTATATTCGATCAGGGGCCTTTGTTATACTCGATCAGGGGACTTTGTTATAATCGACCAGGAGTCTTTGTTATACTCGATCAGGGGCCTTTGTTATACTTGATCAGGGGGCTTTGTTATACTCGATCAGGGAACTTTGTTATTCTCGATCAGGGGGACTTTGTTATACTCGATAAGGGGACTTTGTTATACTCGATCATGGGAGTTTGTTATACTCGATGAGGGGCCTTTGTTATACTGGATGAGGGGACTCTGTTATACTCGATCAGGGGACTTTGTTATACTCGATCAGGGGACTTTGTTAAACTCGGTCAGAGGCCTTTGTTAAACTCGATCAGGGGACTTTGTTAAACTCGATCAGGGGACTTTGTTATACTCGATCAGGGAACTTTGAAATACTCGATCAAGGCCTTTGTTAAACTCGATCAGAGGCCTTTGTTATACTCGATAGGGGGACTTTGTTACACTCGATCAGGGGACTTTTTCATACTCGATCAGGTGCATTTGTTATACTCGAAAAGTGGCCTTTGTTATACTCGATGAGGGGACTCTGTTATCCTCGATCAGCGGACTCTGTAATACTCGATCAGGGGCCTTTGTTATACTCGATCAGGGAACTTTGTTATACTCGATCAGGGGACTTTGTTATATTCGATGAGGGGACTTTGTTATACTCGATCATGGGACTTTTTTACACTCGATGAGGGGCCTTTGTTATACTCGATGAGGGGGCTTTGCTCTACTCGATTAGGGGACTTTGTTATACTCGATCAGGGGCCTTTGTTATACTCGATCAGGGGCCTTTGTTATACTCGATCAGGGAACTTTGTTATATTCGATCAGGGGACTTTGTTATATTCGATCAGGGACTTTGTTATACTCGATCCATGGGACTTTATTACACTCGATGAGGGCCTTTGTTATACTCGATCATAGGTTTGTTATACTCGATCAGGGAATTTATTTACACTCGATATGAGGGCCTTTGTTATACTCGATCATGGGCCTTTGTTATATGCTCGATCAGGGGCCTTTGTTATAACCTCGACCAGGGTCTTTGTTATACTCGATCCAGGGCCTTTGTTATACTTGATCAGGGGGCTTTGTTTTACTCGATCAGGGGACTTTGTTATACTCGATCAGGGGCTTTTGTTAAACTCGATCAGGGGCCTTTCTTATACTCAATCAGGGGACTTTGTTATACTCGATCAGGGGACTTTGTTATTCTCGATCAGGGGACTTTGTTATATTCGATGAGGGGACTTTGTTATACTCGAACATGGGACTTTGTTATACTCGATGAGGGGCCTTTGTTATACTCGATGAGGGCCTTTGATATACAATGAGGGTCTTTGTTTTACTCGATCAGGAAACTTTGTTATACTCGATCAGGGACTTTGTTATATTCGATGAGGGACTTTGTTACACTCGATGAGGGACTTTGTTATACTCGATGAGGGACTTTGTTCTACTCGATCAGGGACTTTGTTATACTCGATCAGGACTTTGTTATATTCGATGAGTGGCCTTTGTTATACTCGATGAGGGACTCTGTTATCCTCGATCAGCGGAGTCTGTAATACTCGATCAGGGACTTTGTTAAACTCGATGAAAGGCCTTTGTTATTCTCGATTAGAGGACTTTGTTAAACTCGATGAGGAGACTTGTTATACTCGATCAGGGACTTTGTTATTCTCGATCAGAATTTATTATATTCGATCAGGGGCTTTGTTATACTCGATCAAACTTTGTTATACTCGATCAAGGGCATTTGTTATACTCGTTCAGGCGCCTTTGTTATATTCGATCAGGGCCTTTGTTATACTCGACGGGGACTTTGTTGTACTCGATCAGGGCTTTTGTTAAACTTGATGAGGGCCTTTCTTATACTCAATCAGGGACTTTGTTATACTCGATCAGGGGACTTTGTTTATACTCGATGAGGGACTCTGTTATACTCGATGAGGGACTCTGTTATACTCGATCAGGTGACTTTGTTATACTCGATCAGGGACTTTGTTATATTCGATGAGGGGACTTTGTTATACTCGATCATGGGACTTTGTTATACTCGATGAGGGGCCTTTGTTATACTCGATGAGGGACTTTGTTCTACTCGATCAGGGCCCTTTGTTATACTCGATCAGGGGACTTTGTTATATTCGATGAGGGACTTTGTTATACTCGATCATGGGATTTGTTATACTCGATCAGGGGCCTTTGTTATACTCGATCAGGGGACTTTGTTTCCTCGACCAGGAGTTTGTTATACTCGATCAGGGCTTTGTTGTACTCGATCAGGGGACTTTTATACTCGGTGAGGGGACTTTGTTATACTCGATCAGGGGACTTTGTTAACCTCGATAAGGGCCTTTATACTCGATCAGGAGACTTTGTTATACTCGATCATGGGACTTTGTTATACTCGATGAGGGCCTTTGTTATACTCGATGAGGGCTTTGTTCTACTCGATCAGGGGACTTTGTTATACGCGATTAGGGTGACTTTTTATATTCGATGGGGGACTTTGTTATACTCGATCATGGGACTTTATTACACTCGATGAGGGCCTTTGTTATACTTGATGGGGACTTTGTTCTACTCGATCAGGGACTTTGTTATACTCGATCAGGGACTTTGTTATATTCGATGAGGGACTTTGTTATACTCGATCATGGAATTTGTTATACTCGATCAGGGCCTTTGTTATACTCGATCAGGGCCTTTGTTATACTCGACAAGGAACTTTGTTATACTCGATCAGGGACTTTTATACTCGATCAGGGGACTTTCTTATACTCACGGGTTCTTGTTATACTCGATCAGGACTTTGTTATATTCGATGAGGGCTTTGTTTAAACTCGATCAGAGGCCTTTGTTATACTCGATCAGGGGATTTTTTATACTCGATCAGGGGACTTTGTCATACTGATCAGGTGCCTTTGTTATACTCGATCAGGGGACTTTGTTATACTCGATGAGTGTCCTGTTATAATCGATTAGAGGACTTTGTTAAACTCGATGAGAGACTTTGTTATACTCGATCAGGGGCCTTGTTATACTCGATCAGGGCCTTTGTTATACTCGATCAGGGACTTTGTTATTCTCGATCAGGGGGTTTATTATATTCGATCCAGGGGCTTTGTTATACTCGATCAGGAACTTTGTTATCTCGATCAAGGGCCTTTGTTATACTCGTTCCGGCGCCTTTGTTATATTTCGATCAGGGCTTTGTTATACTCGACCAGGGACTTTGTTATACTCGATCAGGGCTTTTGTTAAACTCGATCAGGGGCCTATGAGGGACTTTAATCTACTCGATCAGGGACTTTGTTATATTTGATGAGGGACTTTGTTATATTCGATCAGGGACTTTGTTATCCTCGACCAGGGAGTTTGTTATACTCGATCAGGGACTTTGTTATACTCGATCAGGGAACTTTGTTATACTTGGATCAGGGGCCTTGTTATACTCGTTCAGGCACCTTTGTTATATTCGATCAGGGGCCTTTGATATACTCGACCAGGGACTTTGTTATATTCGATGAGGGACTTTGTTATACTCGATCATGGGACTTTGTTATACTGATGAGGGGCCTTTGTTATACTCTGATGAGGGGATTCTGTTATACTCGATCAAGGGACTTTGTTATAGTCGATCAGGGACTTTGTTATATTCGATGAGGGACTTTTGTTATACTCGATCATGGACTTTGTTATACTCGATGAGGCTTTTGTTATACTGATGAGGGATTCTGTTATACTCGATCATGGGACTTTGTTATACTCGATGAGGGGCCTTTGTTATACTCTAATGAGGGACTTTGTTCGACTCGATCAGGGACTTTGTTATACTCGATCAGGGACCTGTTATATTGGATGAGGGACTTTGTTATACTCGATCATGGGACTTTGTTATACTGATCAGGGGCCTTTATTATACTCGATCAGGGACTTTGTTATCCTCGACCAGGAGTTTGTTATATTCGATCAGGGATCTTGTTTAAACCTGATCAGAGGCCTTTGTTATACTCGCTGATCAGGGACTTGTTATACTCGATGAACTTTGAAATACTCGATCAGGCCTTTGTTCTACTCGTTCAGGCGCCTTTGTTATATTCGGATGAGGGGCCTTGTTATACTCGACCAGGGAACTTTCTTATACTCGATCATGGGACTTTGTTATACTCGATGAGGCCTTTGTTATACTCGATGAGGACTTTGTTCTACTTGATCAGGGGACTTGTTATACTCGATCAGGGACTTTGTTATATTCGATGAGGGACTTTTGTTATACACGATCATGGGATTTTGTTATATCTCGATCAGGGCCTTTTGTTATACACGATGAGGAACTTTGTTATACTCGATCAGGGGCCTTTATACTCGTTCAGGCCTTTTGTTATATTGATCAGGGCCTTTGTTATACTCGACCAGGGACTTTGTTATGTCGATCAGGGCTATACTCGATCAGGTAATTTTGTTATATTCGATGAGGGGACTTTGTTATACTCGAATACAGAACTTTGTTAGTACTCTCGATCAGGGCCTTGTTATACCCGGTCAGGGCCTCGTTATGCCCGGATCAGGGAACTTTGTTATACCTGATCAGGGGACTTCGTTATACCTCGATCAGGGACTTTCTTATACCGCTCAGGGATTTTGTTATACTCGATCAGGGGACTTGTTATACCGATGAGGGGCTTTTGTTATACTCGGATCAGGCGAATTTGTTATACCGGATCAGGGACTTTGTTATACTCGATCAGGGATTTTGTTATACTCGCGACCAGGGACTTTTTTATACCTTCGGATCAGGGCCTTGTTAAACCCTCGATCAGGGCCCCGTTATACTCTCATAACCAGGGACTTTGTTATACCCGATGAGGGGGCCTTTGTTAAACTCGATCAGAGGCCTTTGTTATACTCTCGATCAGGTAGTTTGTTATACTCGATCAGGGGACTTTGTTACACTCCGGATTAGGCAGTCTATTATACTCGAGGAGGGGACTGTTAAACCCCGACCAGGACTTTTGTTATACTCGATCAGGGCCTTTTGTTATATCGATCAGGGACTTTTGTTGTACTCGAAAAGTGGCCTTTTGTTATATTCTCTTTAGAGGCCTTTTGTTATACCTCTCGAACAGGGCCTTTGTTAAACTCGATCAAGGCCTTGTTATTCCTCGATTAGAGTGACTTGTTAAACTCTCGGCGAGGAGACTTTGTTATACCTCGATCAGGGAGTTTGTTATATCGATCAGTGGCCTTGTTATACTCGATCAAGGGCCTTGTTATACTCGATCAGGGCCTTTTGTTATACTCGATCAGGGATTTTGTTATAATCGACCAGGAGTCTTTATATACTCTCGATCAGGGCCTTGTTATACTTTTGGATCAGGGGGGGTTTGTTATACTCCGATCAGGGACTTGTTATTCTCGGATCAGGGGACTTGTTATACCTGATCAGGACTTGTTATACTATTCAGGAACTTTGTTATACTCGGATCAGGGCCTTTGTTATACCTGTTCAGGCACCTTTTGTTATATTCTTTGATCAGGGCCTTTGATATACCCCACCATGGGACTTGCTATACCCGGCGAGGGGCCTTTGTTAAACCTGATCAGGGCCTGGTTATACTCGATCAGGGGACATTGTTACCCGGATCAGGGTCTTTGTTTTACTCGATCAGGGGACTTTATTATACGATCTGTGGACTTTGTTATATTCGGGATGAGACTTTTGTTATACTCGATCATGGGACTTTTGTTATACCTTTATGAGGGGCTCTTGCTATACTGGCGAGGATCATAGCTCGATCATGGACTTGTTATACCCGATGAGGCCTTTTGTTATACTCTCGATGAGGGACTTTACTTTACTCGATCAGGGACTTTGTTATAATCGCTGATCAGGGGATCTTTGTTGGCCCGGATGAGGGGACTTTGTTATCCTGACCAGGGGAGTTTGTTATACCATCAGGGACTTTGTTAAACTCGGATCAGAGGCCTTTGTTATACTCCGATCAGGGACTTTGTTATACTCGCGATCAGAACTTTTGAAATTCTCGATCAGGGGGCCTTTTGTTATACTCGCTCAGGCGCTTTTGTTATATTCTGATGAGGGCCTTGAGCTATCTCGAACAGAGGACTTTGTTATACTCGGATCATGCGGACTTTGTTATACCTGATGAGGGGCCTTGTTATACCTTTCGATGAGGGGACTGTCTCTCTACCTCGATCATGCGGGATCTTTGTTATACTCGATCAGGGGATCTTTGTTATATTTGATGAGGGACTTGTTATACCCGATCATAATTTTGTTATACTCGATGAGGGCCTTTGTTATACTCGCTGATGAGGGATTCTGGTTATACTTTGATCATGGGATTTCGAAAGGTACTCGATGAGGGGCCTTTGTTATGTACCGATGAGGACTTGTTCTACTCGATCAGGGACCTGTTATACTCGATCAGGGGACCTTGTTATATTCGATGAGGGACTTTGTTATCCTCGACCAGGGAGTTTGTTATACTCGATCAGGGGACTTGTTAAAC
>NW_024737328.1:0-30108 GCF_018991925.1 Homarus americanus
TGAACCCTCCTCCCCAGCCGACTATCAACAAGTTCTTGCCATAAGCTACTATCTCATTTGGCAAAGGAATGGAACCAGTGATGAATAGTGGTGAACAGTGCTTAACTCAGTGAAAAACAACTCGGCAGTTGAGTCTTACCTGCCAGCTAACCAGCTTCTCACACAGTGAGGTCCCAGGTACCCGGTTATACTTCCCCTGAGACTCCACGAGATAGAGGCCTGACACCCACTTGAATGAGTGAGTCATAGTCGACCACGGTGTCCTCCTAAGATTCTGCACAATATCACCACGTAGTGAATGTTTGGCTGCTGGCACTATCATGGGTCTCATAACACCATCTGTGAGGTAACTGCTACATCATATGGGCCCCTCATAACGCCATCTGTGAGGGAGTTACTACACTACGTGTCTGGTGTTCAACATCTCACCTTACATGATCTACGCGTGCAAACATTAATCTGTATGTTCACTGTGTGCTCCTTCACCTTTCTCTAATGAGGGCTTTTGTTAAACCACCAATGTATGATGTACTAAGTCATTTGTGTCCAATGTATACTTTCGAAAAGCCCTTGTTTGGGGAAGGTAGGAGAGAGTAGTAGTCATTATTGTCCAAGCCACATTATTTATTTCTATATATAAGTAATGTAGGCTGGTTTTTAAATACCTCAATCCCCTAACGGTGCCGTTTGTATATTAAGAAATACCGAAGCCATACAGTACAACACCAGCGAATATGAAGTATCACTGTAACCGGCAACTGTTACTCACTCATACCTACATACATATATAGAGTCTTTACAGAATGATAGCAGACACGGGGAAGACGAACAACAAGAGGAGAAGAGATAGAAGAAAATCAACTTCAAGCTAAGAAGAAGAATACCAAGACATTTCCTCCAAACAAGAAAACAACACACACACAATCAAGCCGACCAAACACTGAGAAACCATGGCGGAACCCAACATGCACCGGACGCTTCGACCTGACTCTATCCTGCCGCATCCAGGCGAGTTGCTGCTAGTCCTCACGCAAGCGCTGTTTAGCCACTGCACCTATTCGATCCTCCTAAAATTCACTTCAATCCCCCCCTGCCACTATCATGTTATGTATGTATGTATGTATGTATGTATGTATGTATGTATGTATGTATGTATGTATGTATGAATGAATGATAACTGCAACTTTGTGTATTAAAACTCATTACTCTTACCGAAGTAATATAGTGCGTGGTTATGTTATGTCATGTTAGGATAGATTATAAACTACATTGGGTTACATTTCGTGAGGTTCGGTGACGCTACAGGAAGTTAGGTGAGGTACCTGGAGGTTAGGTGAATGTTGACTGACTGACTGACTGACAATTACTAGGAAGTGGTTCCAACACGTTCACGCACAACCTATACTCATACCACAAGTCCAGAATTAGAGAGGATCATGTTATTGGATATATTTTCAACGATTTACTCAGTGTCTAACCAACTCTTTAGCGATTTAAATGTGGACCTAAAATTAGGTCCGTATATTTGTTTGTCGTGGTGGTGGTGGTGGTGTGCGCCCGTCCATCAGGTTGATTAACCACCAAAACCATAAAGGGTGCGGCCCTGCCGTTTCAGGGCATACACCACATCCATGGCGGTGACGGTCTTCCTTTTTGCGTGCTCGGTGTAGGTGACGGCGTCACGGATGACGTTCTCCAGACACACCTTGAGGACGCCGCGGGTCTCCTCGTAGATGAGGCCGGATATACGTTTAACACCTCCACGCCGAGCTAGACGACGAATGGCGGGCTTGGTGATACCCTGGATGTTGTCACGAAGCACCTTACGATGACGCTTGGCGCCACCCTTTCCAAGTCCCTTGCCTCCTTTGCCTCGTCCAGTCATGTTGTTGTGGATGCTACTACAGGTGGTCCTGGTGTGGCTTCGCCCACGGTTTGGTGGGAGTAGGTGGCGTGCTGTGGACGCAGCGGTAGTATCGTTCATTCCAAGGCCGTCCTCCCTCTTGAGGTGGGGCGGAAGCATTGACGCATGTGGCACTGTACAATGAGGTGGCCACTGAGGTGGAGAATGTCTGTATATAAGCCCGCCCGCCTGCCGGGCCGCCCGTATTGACTATTTCGTCGTCGAGATGGCCCGTACTAAACAGACTGCCCGCAAGTCCACTGGAGGCAAGGCTCCACGGAAGCAGCTTGCCACCAAGGCAGCTCGCAAGTCCGCCCCAGCCACCGGTGGTGTCAAGAAGCCCCATCGTTACAGGCCCGGAAACGTCGCCCTTCGTGAGATCCGTCGTTACCAGAAGAGCACAGAGCTACTCATCAGGAAGCTGCCCTTCCAGCGCCTGGTGCGTGAGATCGCCCAGGATTTCAAGACTGACCTGCGCTTCCAGTCGTCTGCCGTCATGGCCCTGCAGGAAGCCTCTGAGGCTTACCTGGTGGGTCTTTTCGAGGACACCAACCTGTGTGCCATTCACGCCAAGCGCGTTACCATCATGCCCAAGGACATCCAGCTGGCCCGGCGCATCCGCGGAGAGCGTGCTTAAGTCCTCTTCCTTGGGGAAAAAGAAAAAGCACAACAAAACCTACCAGACATCTATAACTCGGCCCTTCTCAGGGCCAAAGAACTGTTCTGAAGATAATTTTCATGACAATCGAAATGGTTGGTGGTAGGAGAGCGTTAATTTCGGTTACCCAAATCGCCTAACGGTAAGTTGGTAACATTCGTGCAGGCACGAATGTATAGTAGGTCATCAATTCGGGAGGTGGGTGAGTGCAACAAACAAGAGCTAGTAACAAATAAATATATAAAGAATAAGTAAGTAAATAAATAAATAAAATAAAAGAAAATACAATAAAATACAATAAAATAAAATAAATTGTTTACATGAAATAGGCGTGCTGCAAACATGAAATGAAGCCCAAACACACTCCATGTATGTCACTTTGCAGTGGGTGTAAAAGTACTCCACGCAGAATTTATTTATTTATTTATTATGTTTCGATTTAGTCCTGTTTCTACGCCAATAGAGAATGCAGATTATTATAATTTTATTTCTTTTATTTCCCTCTCAATATATCACTGTCGGTAACTGTCTCTTTAACATGTAACTGTGGCTCCGATGGAGCCGATTAAGTTGTAGTAGTGGGATGGCGTGTTTGTTGTGCACAAGTAACCTCTTACTTGGAAGAGGTGTACTTGGTGACAGCCTTGGTGCCCTCAGACACGGCATGCTTGGCCAGTTCACCGGGCAGCAAGAGTCGGACAGCTGTCTGGATTTCCTGACTTGTAATGGTGGAGCGTTTGTTGTAGTGCGCCAGGCGGGAAGCCTCGGCAGCGATGCGCTCGAAGATGTCGTTCACGAAAGAGTTCATGATGGACATAGCTTTGGAGGAGACTCCTGTGTCGGGGTGCACTTGCTTCAGTACCTTGTAGATGTAGATGCTGTAGCTTTCCTTCCTCCTGCGCTTCTTCTTCTTGTCACCCTTGGCAATGGCCTTCTGGGCCTTTCCAGCCTTCTTGGCAGCCTTTCCGGAAGTTTTGGGAGGCATGGCGGCACAGTTACTCGTGGCGCGGAGCGAGAGAATTGAAAACTGGCCCGACTAACTTTTCCTTATATACCGAGCGGGCCGCTCAGGATCAGACTGGCTGCAGCTACGGCTCTCTTACATTGGTTGGGTCCGCGAGACGGCCACCTGGCCTGATCCTGAGCTTGGTATAAAAGACCAAGGTGGCGGGCGGAAATTTAACTCCTATCACGAAAAGCAGCAGCAGCAACATGTCAGGACGCGGCAAGGGAGGCAAGGTGAAGGGCAAGTCAAAGTCCCGTTCTAGCAGGGCCGGACTCCAGTTCCCCGTGGGTAGGATCCACCGTCTCTTGCGTAAAGGCAACTATGCTGAGCGTGTTGGTGCAGGTGCACCTGTGTACCTTGCAGCCGTCATGGAGTACCTGGCAGCAGAAGTGCTCGAGCTGGCCGGTAACGCCGCCCGCGACAACAAGAAGACCCGCATTATCCCGCGTCATCTTCAGCTTGCCATTCGCAATGACGAGGAGCTGAACAAGCTCCTATCTGGAGTCACCATTGCCCAAGGGGGTGTCCTTCCTAACATCCAAGCTGTGCTCCTCCCCAAGAAGACAGAGAAGAAATAAGAACCCAAGGTTCGTTCACACAAGACAACCTAACCAAACAGGCTCCTTTCGGAGCCACAGGATATCACTTAAAGAGAGAAATATACGACATCAACGTTTTGCAGGATAACACTCTGTGTAAAATGAGTGAAATTGATTTTGAATGGTGTAGATGTGAAGGGGTACTGCGGGGGCCTGGGGTGGGGGACTTAAACGGGACTTAGAAGGGCGCAAGAAGCAGCAGCAGCAGCAGCAGCAAGGGAGGAGACCTTATTTTCAGTCAGGTTCATACACAAAGAAATACATCAGATTCATTGACAGTACAGTACACATTTACCAGTGTGGGCTAGCCAATTTGGGATAAAGAGCAAGAATGTAATGTCCTCAATGAAGTAATGACATAGTTCAAGATACAATAAGTGAGGTGGCCTGAAGTCTTTGACAGTGTCCCATTCAATAATATAGTAGTGCTTTAAAGGTGTATCACCAAGTTTACATGCTGAGTGTTCCGGTATGGGTACAGCGTGACTAACTTGCCAGATGTGTCTGTATCCTAACCTAATTCTGGCCACGACTACATCACACAGGCAGGCAGGAGCAAGTTGTTTGGACACTCTTCCTAGCCCCCTTGGTCCCTGTTCACCTACCTACTGTAGCAGTAAGTAGGTACCTGTTGTAAATCGAAAGGTTGCCAATTTGTATTCAGGGAAAGTTGTTGGAGCTTCTAAACTTGAACTGACACAATCCGAGGAGTGGTGACCCGAGGATCACAGACACTATCTCTCCCTTCCTAACCTCCTGCTCCTTCCTCTGTCCTCCAAAAATTGAACCATGCTATCGCAAAGGTAATAATACAGGTAGAGACAACAACATATTTTCCTATTGTCTTATTATATATTAATAACAGAAACGCTGCCGCCATCCTGGAGGCTTTACATTGTCTCACTGTTCATTCCCTCCACAATTCTTCCTCTTACTTCTTCTTCTTCTTCCACCAATACTTTATTAACGGTGTATGTAAGTTTCACCATGTTTTGCACTCCAGCGGTAGAGCAAAGTATATTTTGTTAGCAATAAACCAAAAGCATATTTTATGGCCTAATCATCACTACATAGAACACCACCCATAAAGCATGATACTAGTAGACCACAAACTGCTATAAACACCCAAAGCATATTTTATTGCCTAATCATCCATCACTACATAGAACACCACTCATAAAGCATGATACTATTAGACCACAAACTGCTATAAACCCCGAATAATATACTATACTAGTGACTATAATTGTGTTACCCAATATTATACGAAATAATACTATAAAACATAATAATAAACACACTAATAGTGTATATTAGTTGAATGCACAATCTGATGAGAAGTCAAAAAAAAAAAAAAACAACATAACAATAACCTAGAAAGAGTGTAGAGTATTTTTGTGCAAACTATTATACTAGTAGATGGTCTAAGATAACTGTATGTGAAGGAAAAGGTGTGCTCTCCACTCAAACTTTCTTTTTATGAAATCTCCTACTCCCCAGCTGAGCGGTACGCCCAATGGGAAACAAAACGTGGCACATAACACGCCGCCCGCCAGCTCTGGCTCGGTGAATAGGAATCAGTAATCGGGCGGAGTATAAACAACACCGCCGCCAATGTGCTCCTCCCATCTCTGAGGAAATCTGGCGGGCAACTTAGTATTATATTAGCATGTAATAATAATAACAATAATAATAATAATAATAATACTACTACTACTAATAATAATAATAATATTAATAATAATAATATTAATAATAATAACATGCAATTTCATTTTATAACACATACAAACAAAATAGTGTATAGCCTACTATACTTAACTATAATAGGTTAGGTTGCGTAGGAGGATCTAAAAAGTACAGTAGTATACACACACACACACACACACACACACACACACACTTCGCTACTATATGCCAGACGCTCCCCCGGCTTGACACAACCACTCTCCCTGCTTACCTACCAGCCCCCCCCCTTCCCACTGACTTAGTAGAAGTATTTGAAATAGCAAAACGCCTGGACAAACTAAAATTAAAACGCTCTACCACCCCCATTGACTTACCAATGAAACGCTTCAAGGAGTTCTCCCCGGAGCTTGCTAAACCCCTATGCTCCATCATCAATGCTTCTCTCAGTCAAGCCAGATGCCCAGCTGACTGGAAGACCTCTTATGTATCACCAGTGCCCAAGTCAACCAACCCACAATCCTTAAATCAGCTACGACCTATTGCAATCACCCCAATACCCAGCCTAATCTGTGAAAGTTTTGTGTTCGACTGGCTGGGCTTTTGCTGATATTGCAGGAGTCGTAGTAGACCCTCAGCAATTTGGCAACATGAAAACTTCCTCCACCACTGACTGACTGACTGTCTTGTCAGCTTTCTCGATTACATATACCGCCATCTCGAGAAACGAAAAACGTCTGTAGCTGTCGCCTTCATTGATTTCACTAAAGCGTTCGACCTAGTCGACCACAATATAATCATCAACTAAGCTATTGACCTCGGGCTTCGGAGAAGTCTTATTATACCAGGGCTTACAGACTTCCTCAGTGACCGACGCCAAGCTGTACGCTTCCGAGGGGCTGGCTGTCTCCACCTTTCAGTCACTCACCTGTGGCGTCCCCCAAGGCACCAAGATGGGACCACTCTGCTTCCTTATGCTCATCAATGATGCCCTAAGAGAAACCCCTGCTCGCTGGAAATATGTCGACGACTCCACCATTGGGATCAGCGTCAACAATTCTGCTCCAAACTATACCGCCCTTCATGATTTATTGAACAGTCTCCAAAACTGGGCCACCAACAACCATGGTTATGCACATCAACCTCTCCTCCGACATTGTCCCACCTCCTTCCATTACTCTAGGTCCGAACACACTCCAGGTTTTAGATTCCACGAAGCTCCTCGGCGTCACCATAGACAACAAACTAAATTAGAAACCACACGTCAGTGAAGTTATCAAATCCTCCAGTTTCCGTCTCCACCTCCTACTCCGACTCAAGTCCCTCGGTGTTCCTGCACACCAGCTCCTCAGTGTTTACACAACATTCATACTTCCCAAGCTCACCTGGTCTTCCTCCCTAAATGCCACACAACGTAAACACCTAGAAAAAGTGCAAAAGAGGCCATGCAAGATTATTCTCTACCCTTCCTACTCCACATATCAAGAAGCGCTCAACACACTGACCGACCCTTTAGACTCTCACTGACCATCACCACGACCTCATCTGCAAATTTGGTAAGAAGCTTCTACACCGGCTCCTACTACCACCTGAGATCCCTAGTCCGAGAATTGCTCTTCGACACCACAACCGCATCCAGCCCATACGTGCACGAACTGATCGCTATAAGAACAGCCCAGTCCCAACCATTGTAAAAATTATCGATAACTTGTAATAAATCAGTGTACTCACTCCCAGTAAACACTACTCCTTGCACTGTCACTATGTTGAAATGAACTGTAGTTTGAGCTTTTCCCCAGCTAGTTATTATATGTCTTATTTGTGTCACGCATGTTACTTGTATATTATTTGTAATTCGTAACCCATTCCCCAAATATGTAACTGTATATTTTCAGCCTTCTGGCTGCCAAGCTCTTTCAATAAACCGTTAATTATTATTATTATTATTATTATTATTTATATGTTGGTCCATACCAACTCACTCCCCTGAACCCTCCTCCCCACCGGACTATCAACAAGTTCTTGCCATAAGGTACTATCTCATTTGGCAAAGGAATGGAACCAGTGATGAATAGTGGTGAACAGTGCTTAACTCAGTGAAAAACAACTCGGCAGTTGAGTCTTACCCAAGCTAGCTAACCACCTTCACACAGTGAGGTCCCAGGTACCCGGTTATACTTCCCCTGAGACTCCACGATAGAGAGGCCTGGGACCACACCTCACCCACTTGAATGAGTGAGTCATGTCGACCACGTGGTGTCCCCAAGATGCTACGACACCACGTAGTGAATGTTTTGCTACAGCATCATCATGTGAAGTTCCTCATAACACCATCTGTGAGGTAACTGCTACATCATCAGGCCCCTCATAACGCCATCTGTGAGGGAGTTACTACACCACGTGTCTGGTGTTCAACACCTCACCTTACATGATCTACGCGTGCAAACATTAATCTGTATGTTCACTGTGTGCTCCTTCACCTATCTCTAATGAGGGCTTTTGTTAAACCACCAATGTATGTACTAAGTCATTTGTGTCCAATGTATACTTTCGAAAAGCCCTTGTTTGGGGAAGGTAGGAGAGAGTAGTCGTCATTATTGTCCAAGCCACATTATTTATTTCTATATATAAGTAATGTAGGCTGGTTTTTAAATACCTCAATCCCCTAACGGTGCCGTTTGTATATTAAGAAATACCGAAGCCATACAGTACAACACCAGCGAATATGAAGTATCACTGTAACCGGCAACTGTTACTCACTCATACCTACATACATATATAGAGTCTTTACAGAATGATAGCAGACACGAGGAAGACGAACAACAAGAGGAGGAGAGTTAGAAGAAAATCAACTTCAAGCTAAGAAGAAGAATACCAAGACATTTCCTCCAAACAACAAAACAACACACACAATCAAGCCGACCAAACACTGAGAAACCATGGCGGAACCCAACATGCACCGGACGCTTGACCTGACTCTATCCTGCCGCATCCAGGCGAGTTGCTGCTTAAAGTCCCTCACGCAAGCGCTGTTTAGCCACTGCACCTATTCTCTCCTCCTAAAATTCACTTCAATCCCCCCTGCCACTAGCATGTTATGTATGTATGTATGTATGTATGCATGAATGATAACTGCAACTTTGCGTATTAAAACTCATTACTCTTACCGAAGTAATATAGTGCGTGGTTATGTTATGTCATGTTAGGATAGATTATAAACTACATTGGGTTACATTTCGTGAGGTTCGGTGACGCTACAGGAAGTTAGGTGAGGTACCTGGAGGTTAGGTGAATGTTGACTGACTGACTGACTGACTGACAATTACTAGGAAGTGGTTCCAACACGTTCACGCACAACCTATACTCATACCACAAGTCCAGAATTAGAGAGGATCATGTTATTGGATATATTTTCAACGATTTACTCAGTGTCTAACCAACTCTTTAGCGATTTAAATGTGGACCTAAAATTAGGTCCGTATATTTGTTTGTCGTGGTGGTGGTGGTGGTGTGCGCCCGTCCATCAGGTTGATTAACCACCAAAACCATAAAGGGTGCGGCCCTGCCGTTTCAGGGCATACACCACATCCATGGCGGTGACGGTCTTCCTTTTTGCGTGCTCGGTGTAGGTGACGGCGTCACGGATGACGTTCTCCAGAAACACCTTGAGGACGCCGCGGGTCTCCTCGTAGATGAGGCCGGATATACGTTTAACACCTCCACGCCGAGCTAGACGACGAATGGCGGGCTTGGTGATACCCTGGATGTTGTCACGAAGCACCTTACGATGACGCTTGGCGCCACCCTTTCCAAGTCCCTTGCCTCCTTTGCCTCGTCCAGTCATGTTGTTGTGGTTGCTACTACAGGTGGTCCTGGTGTGGCTTCGCCCACGGTTTGGTGGGAGTAGGTGGCGTGCTGTGGACGCAGCGGTAGTATCGTTCATCCAAGGCCGTCCCTCCCTCTTGGAGGTGGGGCGTAGCTTGCGGATGACGCATGCGGCACTCGTGGCCAATGAGGTGGCCACTGAGGTGGAGAATGTCTGTATATAAGCCCGCCCGCCTGCCAGGCCGCCCGTATTTACTATTTCGTCGTCGAGATGGCCCGTACTAAACAGACTGCCCGCAAGTCCACTGGAGGCAAGGCTCCACGGAAGCAGCTTGCCACCAAGGCAGCTCGCAAGTCCGCCCCAGCCACCGGTGGTGTCAAGAAGCCCCATCGTTACAGGCCCGGAACCGTCGCCCTTCGTGAGATCCGTCGTTACCAGAAGAGCACAGAGCTACTCATCAGGAAGCTGCCCTTCCAGCGCCTGGTGCGTGAGATCGCCCAGGATTTCAAGACTGACCTGCGCTTCCAGTCGTCTGCCGTCATGGCTCTGCAGGAAGCCTCTGAGGCTTACCTGGTGGGTCTTTTCGAGGACACCAACCTGTGTGCCATTCACGCCAAGCGCGTTACCATCATGCCCAAGGACATCCAGCTGGCCCGGCGCATCCGCGGAGAGCGTGCTTAAGTCCTCTTCCTTGGGGAAAAAGAAAAAGCACAACAAAACCTACCAGACATCTATAACTCGGCCCTTCTCAGGGCCAAAGAACTGTTCTGAAGATAATTTTCATGACAATCGAAATGGTTGGTGGTAGGAGAGCGTTAATTTCGGTTACCCAAATCGCCTAACGGTAAGTTGGTAACATTCGTGCAGGCACGAATGTATAGTAGGTCATCAATTCGGGAGGTGGGTGGGTGCAACAAACAAGAGCTAGTAACAAATAAATATATAAAGAATAAGTAAGTAAATAAATAAATAAAATAAAAGAAAATACAATAAAATACAATAAAATAAAATAAATTGTTTACATGAAATAGGCGTGCTGCAAACATGAAATGAAGCCCAAACACACTCCATGTATGTCACTTTGCAGTGGGTGTAAAAGTACTCCACGCAGAATTTATTTATTTATTTATTATGTTTCGATTTAGTCCGGTTTCTACGCCAATAGAGAATGCAGATTATTATAATTTTTTTTTTTTTTTATTTCCCTCTCAATATATCACTGTCGGTAACTGTCTCTTTAACATGTAACTGTGGCTCCGATGGAGCCGATTAAGTTGTAGTAGTGGGATGGCGTGTTTGTTGTGCACAAGTAACCTCTTACTTGGAAGAGGTGTACTTGGTGACAGCCTTGGTGCCCTCAGACACGGCATGCTTGGCCAGTTCACCGGGCAGCAAGAGTCGGACAGCTGTCTGGATTTCCCGACTTGTAATGGTGGAGCGTTTGTTGTAGTGCGCCAGGCGGGAAGCCTCGGCAGCGATGCGCTCGAAGATGTCGTTCACGAAAGAGTTCATGATGGACATAGCTTTGGAGGAGACTCCTGTGTCGGGGTGCACTTGCTTCAGTACCTTGTAGATGTAGATGCTGTAGCTTTCCTTCCTCCTGCGCTTCTTCTTCTTGTCACCCTTGGCAATGGCCTTCTGGGCCTTTCCAGCCTTCTTGGCAGCCTTTCCGGAAGTTTTGGGAGGCATGGCGGCACAGTTACTCGTGGCGCGGAGCGAGAGAATTGAAAACTGGCCCGACTAACTTTTCCTTATATACCGAGCGGGCCGCTCAGGATCAGACTGGCTGCAGCTACGGCTCTCTTACATTGGTTGGGTCCGCGAGACGGCCACCTGGCCTGATCCTGAGCTTGGTATAAAAGACCAAGGTGGCGGGCGGAAATTTAACTCCTATCACGAAAAGCAGCAGCAGCAACATGTCAGGACGCGGCAAGGGAGGCAAGGTGAAGGGCAAGTCAAAGTCCCGTTCTAGCAGGGCCGGACTCCAGTTCCCCGTGGGTAGGATCCACCGTCTCTTGCGTAAAGGCAACTATGCTGAGCGTGTTGGTGCAGGTGCCCCTGTGTACCTTGCAGCCGTCATGGAGTACCTGGCAGCAGAAGTGCTCGAGCTGGCCGGTAACGCCGCCCGCGACAACAAGAAGACCCGCATTATCCCGCGTCATCTTCAGCTTGCCATTCGCAATGACGAGGAGCTGAACAAGCTCCTGTCTGGAGTCACCATTGCCCAAGGGGGTGTCCTTCCTAACATCCAAGCTGTGCTCCTCCCCAAGAAGACAGAGAAGAAATAAGAACCCAAGGTTCGTTCACACAAGACAACCTAACCAAACAGGCTCCTTTCGGAGCCACAGGATATCACTTAAAGAGAGAAATATACGACATCAACGTTTTGCAGGATAACACTCTATTTTACGTGTAATTAGCATAGTATTGTGGAAATTGAGTGAAATTGTTTTTGAATGGTGTAGATGTGAAGGGGTACTGCGGGGGCCTGGGGTGGGGGACTTAAACGGGACTTAGAAGGGCGCAAGAAGCAGCAGAAGCAGCAGCAGCAGCAGGGAGGCGACCTTATTTTCAGTCAGGTTCATACACAAAGAAATACATCAGATTCATTGACAGTACAGTACACATTTACCAGTGTGGGCTAGCCAATTTGGGATAAAGAGCAAGAATGTAATGTCCTCAATGAAGTAATGACATAGTTCAAGATACAATAAGTGAGGTGGCCTGAAGTCTTTGACAGTGTCCCATTCAATAATATAGTAGTGCTTTAAAGGTGTATCACCAAGTTTACATGCTGAGTGTTCCTTTATGGGTACAGCGTTACTAACTAGCCAGATGTGTCTGTATCCTAACCTAATTCTGGCCACGACTACATCACACAGGCAAGTTGTTTGGACACTCTTCCTAGCCCCCTTGGTCCCTGTTCACCTACCTACTGTAGCAGTAAGTAGGTACCTGTTGTAAATCGAAAGGTTGCCAATTCGTATTCAGGGAAAGTTGTTGGAGCTTCTAAACTTGAACTGACACAATCCGAGGAGTGGTGACCCGAGGATCACAGACACTATCTCTCCCACTACAAATCCCTTCCTAACCTCCTGCTCCTTCCTCTGTCCTCCCAAAATTGAACCATGCTATCGCAAAGGTAATAATACAGGTAGAGACAACAACATATTTTCCTATTGTCTTATTATATATTAATAACAGAAACGCTGCCGCCATCCCGGAGGCTATACATTGTCTCACTGTTCATTCCCTCCACAATTCTTCCTCTTACTTCTTCTTCTTCTTCTTCCATCAATACTTTATTAACGGTGTATGTAAGTTTCACCATGTTTTGCACTCCAGCGGTAGAGCAAAGTATATTTTGTTAGCAATAAACCAAAAGCATATTTTATGGCCTAATCATCACTACATAGAACACCACCCATAAAGCATGATACTAGTAGACCACAAACTGCTATAAACACCCAAAGCATATTTTATTGCCTAATCATCCATCACTACATAGAACACCACTCATAAAGCATGATACTATTAGACCACAAACTGCTATAAACCCCGAAAATATACTATACTAGTGACTATAATTGTGTTACCCAATATTATACGAAATAATACTATAAAACATAATAATAAACACACTAATAGTGTATATTAGTTGAATGCACAATCTGATGAGAAGTAAAAAAAAACAACAACAACATAACAATAACCTATAAAGAGTGTAGAGTATTTTTGTGCAAACTATTATACTAGTAGATGGTCTAAGATAACTGTATGTGAAGGAAAAGGTGTGCTCTCCACTCAAACTTTCTTTTTATGAAATCTCCTACTCCCCAGCTGAGCGGTACGCCCAATGGGAAACAAAACGTGGCACATAACACGCCGCCCGCCAGCTCTGGCTCGGTGAATAGGAATCAGTAATCGGGCGGAGTATAAACAACACCGCCGCCAATGTGCTCCTCCCATCTCTGAGGAAATCTGGCGGGCAACTTAGTATTATATTAGCATGTAATAATAATAACAATAATAATAATAATAATAATACTACTACTACTATAATAATAATAATAATATTAATAATAATAATATTAATAATAATAACATGCAATTTCATTTTATAACACATACTAACAAAATAGTGTATAGCCTACTATACTTAACTATAATAGGTTAGGTTGCGTAGGAGGATCTAAAAAGTACAGTAGTATACACACACACACACACACACACACACACTTCGCTACTATATGCCAGACGCTCCCCCGGCTTGACACAACCACTCTCCCTGCTTACCTACCAGCCCCCCCCTTCCCACTGACTTAGTAGAAGTATTTGAAATAGCAAAACGCCTGGACAAACTAAAATTAAAACGCTCTACCACCCCCATTGACTTACCAATGAAACGCTTCAAGGAGTTCTCCCCGGAGCTTGCTAAACCCCTATGCTCCATCATCAATGCTTCTCTCAGTCAAGCCAGATGCCCAGCTGACTGGAAGACCTCTTATGTATCACCAGTGCCCAAGTCAACCAACCCACAATCCTTAAATCAGCTACGACCTATTGCAATCACCCCAATACCCAGCCTAATCTGTGAAAGTTTTGTGTTCGACTGGCTGGGCTTTTGCTGATATTGCAGGAGTCGTAGTAGACCCTCAGCAATTTGGCAACATGAAAACTTCCTCCACCACTGACTGACTGACTGTCTTGTCAGCTTTCTCGATTACATATACCGCCATCTCGAGAAACGAAAACGTCTGTAGCTGTCGCCTTCATTGATTTCACTAAAGCGTTCGACCTAGTCGACCACAATATAATCATCAACTAAGCTATTGACCTCGGGCTTCGGAGAAGTCTTATTATACCAGGGCTTACAGACTTCCTCAGTGACCGACGCCAAGCTGTACGCTTCCGAGGGGCTGGCTGTCTCCACCTTTCAGTCACTCACCTGTGGCGTCCCCCAAGGCACCAAGATGGGACCACTCTGCTTCCTTATGCTCATCAATGATGCCCTAAGAGAAACCCCTGCTCGCTGGAAATATGTCGACGACTCCACCATTGGGATCAGCGTCAACAATTCTGCTCCAAACTATACCGCCCTTCATGATTTATTGAACAGTCTCCAAAACTGGGCCACCAACAACCATGGTTATGCACATCAACCTCTCCTCCGACATTGTCCCACCTCCTTCCATTACTCTAGGTCCGAACACACTCCAGGTTTTAGATTCCACGAAGCTCCTCGGCGTCACCATAGACAACAAACTAAATTAGAAACCACACGTCAGTGAAGTTATCAAACTCCAGTTTCCGTCTCCACCTCCTACGCCGACTCAAGTCCCTCGGTGGTCCTGCACACGAGCTCCTCAGTGTTTACACAACATTCATACTTCCCAAGCTCACCTATGCCTCCTCCACCTGGTCTTCCTCCCTAAATGCCACACAACGTAAACACCTCGAAAAAGTGCAAAAGAGGCCATGCAAGATTATTCTCTACCCTTCCTACTCCACATATCAAGAAGCGCTCAACACACTGACCCTTTAGACTATCACTGACCATCACCACGACCTCATCTGCAAATTTGGTAAGAAGCTTCTACACCATCCCCGACACCGGCTCCTACTACCACCTGAGATCCCTAGTCCGAGAATTGCTCTTCGACACCACAACCGCATCCAGCCCATACGTGCAATGAACTGATCAAGCAGCAAGAACAGCCCAGTCCCAACCATTGTAAAATTATCGATAACTGTAATAAATCATGTACCTACTCCCCAGTAAACACTACTCCTTGCACTGTCACTATGTTGAAATGAACTGTAGTTTGGAGCTTTTCCCCCAGCTAGTTATTATATGTCTTATTTGTGTCACGCATGTTACTTGTATATTATTTGTAATCTGTAACCCATTCCCCAAATATGTAACTGTATATTTTCAGCCTTCATGCCAAGCTCTTTCATAATATAAACCGTTAATTATTATTATTATTATTATTATTATTTATATGTTGGTCCATGCTACCAATCACCCCTGAACCCTCCTCCCACCGGACTATCAAATGCTCCCGCCATAAGGTACTATCTCATTTGGCAAAGGAATGGAACCAGTGATGAATAGTGGTGAACAGTGCTTAACTCAGTGAAAAACAACGCGGCAGTTGAGTCTTACCCAAGCTAGCTAACCACCTTCACACAGTGAGGTCCCAGGTACCCGGTTATACTTCCCCTGAGACTCCACGATAGAGAGGCCTGGGACCACACCTCACCCACTTGAATGAGTGAGTCATGTGGACCACGTGGTGTCCCCAAGATGCTACGACACCACGTAGTGAATGTTTTGCTACAGCATCATCATGTGAAGTTCCTCATAACACCATCTGTGAGGTAACTGCTACATCATCAGGCCCCTCATAACGCCATCTGTGAGGGAGTTACTACACCACGTGTCTGGTGTTCAACACCTCACCTTACATGATCTACGCGTGCAAACATTAATCTGTATGTTCACTGTGTGCTCCTTCACCTATCTCTAATGAGGGCTTTTGTTAAACCACCAATGTATGTACTAAGTCATTTGTGTCCAATGTATACTTTCGAAAAGCCCTTGTTTGGGGAAGGTAGGAGAGAGTAGTCGTCATTATTGTCCAAGCCACATTATTTATTTCTATATACAAGTAATGTAGGCTGGTTTTTAAATACCTCAATCCCCTAACGGTGCCGTTTGTATATTAAGAAATACCGAAGCCATACAGTACAACACCAGCGAATATGAAGTATCACTGTAACCGGCAACTGTTACTCACTCATACCTACATACATATATAGAGTCTTTACAGAATGATAGCAGACACGAGGAAGACGAACAACAAAAGGAGAAGAGTTAGAAGAAAATCAACTTCAAGCTAAGAAGAAGAATACCAAGACATTTCCTCCAAACAAGAAAACAACACAGACAATCAAGCCGACCAAACACTGAGAAACCATGGCGGAACCCAACATGCACCGGACGCTTGACCTGACTCTGTCCTGCCGCATCCAGGCGAGTTGCTGCTTAAAGTCCCTCACGCAAGCGCTGTTTAGCCACTGCACCTATTCTCTCCTCCTAAAATTCACTTCAATCCCCCCTGTCACTAGCATGTTAAGTATGTATGTATGATAACTGCAACTTTGCGTATTAAAACTCATTACTCTTACCGAAGTAATATAGTGCGTGGTTATGTTATGTCATGTTAGGATAGATTATAAACTACATTGGGTTACATTTCGTGAGGTTCGTGATGCTACAGGAAGTTAGTAGGTACTCTGAGTGTTAGGTATCGTTGACTGACTGACTGACTGGACTGACTGACTGACTGACAATTACTAGGAAGTGGTTCCAACACGTTCACGCAATAACCTATACTCATACCACAAGTCCAGAATTAGAGAGATCATGTTATTGGATATATTGCCAATGATTTACCAGTGGGGTTCAACCAACTCTTTAGCGATTTAAATGGACCTAAAGTAGGTCCGTATATTTGTTTGGTCGGTGGTGGTGGCAGGTGGCGTTCGTCCACTGTGGTTGATTAACCACCAAAACCATAAAGGTGCGGCCTTGCTGTTTCAGGGCATACACCACATCCATGGCGGTGACGGTCTTCCTTTTTGCGTGCTCGGTGTAGGTGACGGCGTGAGGACGCCGCTGGTCTCCTCGTAGATGAGGCCGGATATACGTTTAACACCTCCACGCCGAGCTAGACGACGAATGGCGGGCTTGGTGATACCCTGGATGTTGTCACGAAGCACCTTACGATGACGCTTGGCACCACCCTTTCCAAGTCCCTTGCCTCCTTTGCCTCGTCCAGTCATGTTGTTGTGGTTGCTACTACAGGTGGTCCTGGTGTGGCTTCGCCCACGGTTTGGTGGGAGTAGGTGGCGTGCTGTGGACGCAGCGGTAGTAGCGTTCATCCAAGGCCGTCCCTCCCTCTTGGAGGTGGGGCGTAGCTTGCGGATGACGCATGCGGCACTCGTGGCCAATGAGGTGGCCACTGAGGTGGAGAATGTCTGTATATAAGCCCGCCCGCCTGCCAGGCCGCCCGTATTTACTATTTCGTCGTCGAGATGGCCCGTACTAACCAGACTGCCCGCAAGTCCACTGGAGGCAAGGCTCCACGGAAGCAGCTTGCCACCAAGGCAGCTCGCAAGTCCGCCCCAGCCACCGGTGGTGTCAAGAAGCCCCATCGTTACAGGCCCGGAACCGTCGCCCTTCGTGAGATCCGTCGTTACCAGAAGAGCACAGAGCTACTCATCAGGAAGCTGCCCTTCCAGCGCCTGGTGCGTGAGATCGCCCAGGATTTCAAGACTGACCTGCGCTTCCAGTCGTCTGCCGTCATGGCTCTGCGGGAAGCCTCTGAGGCTTACCTGGTGGGTCTTTTCGAGGACACCAACCTGTGTGCCATTCACGCCAAGCGCGTTACCATCATGCCCAAGGACATCCAGCTGGCCCGGCGCATCCGCGGAGAGCGTGCTTAAGTCCTCTTCCTTGGGGAAAAAGAAAAAGCACAACAAAACCTACCAGACATCTATAACTCGGCCCTTCTCAGGGCCAAAGAACTGTTCTGAAGATAATTTTCATGACAATCGAAATGGTTGGTGGTAGGAGAGCGTTAATTTCGGTTACCCAAATCGCCTAACGGTAAGTTGGTAACATTCGTGCAGGCACGAATGTATAGTAGGTCATCAATTCGGGAGGTGGGTGGGTGCAACAAACAAGAGCTAGTAACAAATAAATATATAAAAAATAAGTAAGGAAATAAATAAATAAAATAAAAGAAAATACAATAAAATACAATAAAATAAAATAAATTGTTTACATGAAATAGGCGTGCTGCAAACATGAAATGAAGCCCAAACACACTCCATGTATGTCACTTTGCAGTGGGTGTAAAAGTACTCCACGCAGAATTTATTTATTTATTTATTATGTTTCGATTTAGTCCGGTTTCTACGCCAATAGAGAATGCAGATTATTATAATTTTTTTTTTTTTTTATTTCCCTCTCAATATATCACTGTCGGTAACTGTCTCTTTAACATGTAACTGTGGCTCCGATGGAGCCGATTAAGTTGTAGTAGTGGGTTGGCGTGTTTGTTGTGCACAAGTAACCTCTTACTTGGAAGAGGTGTACTTGGTGACAGCCTTGGTGCCCTCAGACACGGCATGCTTGGCCAGTTCACCGGGCAGCAAGAGTCGGACAGCTGTCTGGATTTCCCGACTTGTAATGGTGGAGCGTTTGTTGTAGTGCGCCAGGCGGGAAGCCTCGGCAGCGATACGCTCGAAGATGTCGTTCACGAAAGAGTTCATGATGGACATAGCTTTGGAGGAGACTCCTGTGTCGGGGTGCACTTGCTTCAGTACCTTGTAGATGTAGATGCTGTAGCTTTCCTTCCTCCTGCGCTTCTTCTTCTTGTCACCCTTGGCAATGGCCTTCTGGGCCTTTCCAGCCTTCTTGGCAGCCTTTGCGGAAGTTTTGGGAGGCATGGCGGCACAGTTACTCGTGGCGCGGAGCGAGAGAATTGAAAACTGGCCCGACTAACTTTTCCTTATATACCGAGCGGGCCGCTCAGGATCAGACTGGCTGCAGCTACGGCTCTCTTACATTGGTTGGGTCCGCGAGACGGCCACCTGGCCTGATCCTGAGCTTGGTATAAAAGACCAAGGTGGCGGGCGGAAATTTAACTCCTATCACGAAAAGCAGCAGCAGCAACATGTCAGGACGCGGCAAGGGAGGCAAGGTGAAGGGCAAGTCAAAGTCCCGTTCTAGCAGGGCCGGACTCCAGTTCCCCGTGGGTAGGATCCACCGTCTCTTGCGTAAAGGCAACTATGCTGAGCGTGTTGGTGCAGGTGCCCCTGTGTACCTTGCAGCCGTCATGGAGTACCTGGCAGCAGAAGTGCTCGAGCTGGCCGGTAGCGCCGCCCGCGACAACAAGAAGACCCGCATTATCCCGCGTCATCTTCAGCTTGCCATTCGCAATGACGAGGAGCTGAACAAGCTCCTGTCTGGAGTCACCATTGCCCAAGGGTGTGTCCTTCCTAACATCCAAGCTGTGCTCCTCCCCAAGAAGACAGAGAAGAAATAAGAACCCAAGGTTCGTTCACACAAGACAACCTAACCAAACAGGCTCCTTTCGGAGCCACAGGATATCACTTAAAGAGAGAAATATACGACATCAACGTTTTGCAGGATAACACTCTATTTTACGTGTAATTAGCATAGTATTGTGGAAATTGAGTGAAATTGTTTTTGAATGGTGTAGATGTGAAGGGGTACTGCGGGGGCCTGGGGTGGGGGACTTAAACGGGACTTAGAAGGGCGCAAGAAGCAGCAGCAGCAGCAGCAGCAGCCAGGGAGGCGACCTTATTTTCAGTCAGGTTCATACACAAAGAAATACATCAGATTCATTGACAGTACAGTACACATTTACCAGTGTGGGCTAGCCAATTTGGGATAAAGAGCAAGAATGTAATGTCCTCAATGAAGTAATGACATAGTTCAAGATACAATAAGTGAGGTGGCCTGAAGTCTTTGATGACAGTGTCCCATTCAATAATATAGTGCTTTAAAGGTGTATCACCAAGTTTACATGCTGAGTGTTCCGGTATGGGTACAGCGTTACTAACTAGCCAGATGTGTCTGTATCCTAACCTAATTCTGGCCACGACTACATCACACAGGCAAGTTGTTTGGACACTCTTCCTAGCCCCCTTGGTCCCTGTTCACCTACCTACTGTAGCAGTAAGTAGGTACCTGTTGTAAATCGAAACGTTGCCAATTTGTATTCAGGGAAAGTTGTTGGAGCTTCTAAACTTGAACTGACACAATCCGAGGAGTGGTGACCCGAGAATCACAGACACTATCTCTCCCTTCCTAACCTCCTGCTCCTTCCTCTGTCCTCCAAAAATTGAACCATGCTATCGCAAAGGTAATAATACAGGTAGAGACAACAACATATTTTCCTATTGTCTTATTATATATTAATAACAGAAACGCTGCCGCCATCCTGGAGGCTTTACATTGTCTCACTGTTCATTCCCTCCACAATTCTTCCTCTTACTTCTTCTTCTTCTTCCACCAATACTTTATTAACGGTGTATGTAAGTTTCACCATGTTTTGCACTCCAGCGGTAGAGCAAAGTATATTTTGTTAGCAATAAACCAAAAGCATATTTTATGGCCTAATCATCACTACATAGAACACCACCCATAAAGCATGATACTAGTAGACCACAAAAACTGCTATAAACCCCCAAAACATATTTTATTGCCTAATCATCACTACATAGAACACCACTCATAAAGCATGATACTATTAGACCACAAACTGCTATAAACCCCAATAATATACTATACTAGTGACTCTAATTGTGTTACCCAATATTATACGAAATAATACTATAAAACATAATAATAAACACACTAATAGTGTATATTAGTTGAATGCACAATCTGATGAGAAGTCAAAAAAAAACAAAAAAACATAGCAATAACCTAGAAAGAGTGTAGAGTATTTTTGTGCAAACTATTATACTAGTAGATGGTCTAAGATAACTGTATGTGAAGGAAAAGGTGTGCTCTCCACTCAAACTTTCTTTTTATGAAATCTCCTACTCCCCAGCTGAGCGGTACGCCCAATGGGAAACAAAACGTGGCACATAACACGCCGCCCGCCAGCTCTGGCTCGGTGAATAGGAATCAGTAATCGGGCGGAGTATAAACAACACCGCCGCCAATGTACTCCTCCCATCTCTGAGGAAATCTGGCGGGCAACTTAGTATTATATTAGCATGTAATAATAATAACAATAATAATAATAATAATAATACTACTACTAATAATAATACTAATAATATTAATAATAATAATATTAATAATAATAACATGCAATTTCATTTTATAACACATACTAACAAAATAGTGTATAGCCTACTATACTTAACTATAATAGGTTAGGTTGCGTAGGAGGATCTAAAAAGTACAGTAGTATACACACACACACACACACACACACACACTTCGCTACTATATGCCAGACGCTCCCCCGGCTTGACACAACCACTCTCCCTGCTTACCTACCAGCCCCCCCCTTCCCACTGACTTAGTAGAAGTATTTGAAATAGCAAAACGCCTGGACAAACTAAAATTAAAACCCTCTACCACCCCCATTGACTTACCAATGAAACGCTTCAAGGAGTTCTCCCCGGAGCTTGCTAAACCCCTATGCTCCATCATCAATGCTTCTCTCAGTCAAGCCAGATGCCCAGCTGACTGGAAGACCTCTTATGTATCACCAGTGCCCAAGTCAACCAGCCCACGATCCTTAAATCAGCTACGACCTATTGCAATCACCCCCAATACCCAGCCTAATCTGTGAAAGTTTTGTGTTCGACTGGGCTTATGCTGATATTGCAGGAGTCGTAGACCCTCAGCAATTTGGCAACATGAAAACTTCCTCCACCACTGTTGCAGCATGCATCAGCTTTCTCGATACATACCGCCATCTCGAAAACGAAAAACGTCTGTAACTGTCGCCTTCATTGATTTCACTAAGCGTTCGACCTGGTCATTACCTGATATAATCATCAACCTAAGCTATTGACCTCGGGCTTCGGAGAATCTTATTATACCAGAGCCTGGAGCTTCCTCCAGTGACCGACGCCAACGCGCGCTTCCACGAGGGGCTGGCTGGCCACCTTTCAGTCACTCACCTGTGGCGTCCCCCAAGGCACCAAGATGGGACCACTCTGCTTCCTTATGCTCATCAATGATGCCCTAAGAGAAACCCCTGCTCGCTGGAAATATGTCGGCGACTCCACCACTGGGATCAGCGTCAACAATTCTGCTCCCAACTATACCGCCCTTCAGGATTTATTGAACAGTCTCCAAAACTGGGCCACCAACAACCATGTCACCATCAACCATACCAAGACCATGGTTATGCACATCAACCTCTCCTCCGACATTGTTCCACCTCCTTCCATTACTCTAGGTCCGAACACACTCCAGGACACCGTTACAAGAATACTCGGCGTCTACATAGACAACAAGCCAATTAGAAACCACCGTCAGTGAGATTGCTCAATCTCCAGGTTCCGTGCCCACCTCTACTCCATTTCAGAGTCCCTCAAACCTGCACTGGCTCCTCAGTGTTCACACAACATTCATACTTCCCAAGCTCACCTGGTCTTCCTCCCTAAATGCCACAAAACGTAAACACCTAGAAAAAGTGCAAAAGAGGCCATGCAAGATTATTCTCTCCCCTTCCTACTCCACATATCAAGAAGCGCTCAACACACTGACCGACCCTTTAGACTCTCACTGACCATCACCACGACCTCATCTGCCAATTTGGTAAGAAGCTTCTACACCGGCTCCTACTACCATCTGAGATCCCTAGTCCGAGAATTGCTCTTCGACACCACAACCGCATCCAGCCCATACGTGCACGAACTGATCGCTATAAGAACAGCCCAGTCCCAACCATTGTAAAAATTATCGATAACTTGTAATAAATCAGTGTACTCACTCCCAGTAAACACTACTCCTTACACTGTCACTATGTTGAAATGAACTGTAGTTTGAGCTTTTCCCCATCTAGTTATTATATGTCTTATTTGTGTCACTTATGTTACTTGTATATTATTTGTAATTCGTAACCCATTCCCCAAATATGTAACTGTATATTTTCAGCCTTCTGGCTGCCAAGCACTTTCAATAAACCGTTAATTATTATTATTATTATTATTATTATTATTATTTATATGTTGGCCCATACCAACTCACTCCCCTGAACCCTCCTCCCCACCGGACTATCAACAAGTTCTTGCCATAAGGTACTACCTCATTTGGCAAAGGAATGGAACCAGTGATGAATAGTGGTGAACAGTGCTTAACTCAGTGAAAAACAACGCGGCAGTTGAGTCTTACCCAAGCTAGCTAACCACCTTCACACAGTGAGGTCCCAGGTACCCGGTTATACTTCCCCTGAGACTCCACGATAGAGAGGCCTGGGACCACACCTCACCCACTTGAATGAGTGAGTCATGTGGACCACGTGGTGTCCCCAAGATGCTACGACACCACGTAGTGAATGTTTTGCTACAGCATCATCATGTGAAGTTCCTCATAACACCATCTGTGAGGTAACTGCTACATCATCAGGCCCCTCATAACGCCATCTGTGAGGGAGTTACTACACTACGTGTCTGCTGTTCAACACCTCACCTTACATGATCTACGCGTGCAAACATTAATCTGTATGTTCACTGTGTGCTCCTTCACCTTTCTCTAATGAGGGCTTTTGTTAAACCACCAATGTATGTACTAAGTCATTTGTGTCCAATGTATACTTTCGAAAAGCCCTTGTTTGGGGAAGGTAGGAGAGAGTAGTCGTCATTATTGTCCAAGCCACATTATTTATTTCTATATACAAGTAATGTAGGCTGGTTTTTAAATACCTCAATCCCCTAACGGTGCCGTTTGTATATTAAGAAATACCGAAGCCATACAGTACAACACCAGCGAATATGAAGTATCACTGTAACCGGCAACTGTTACTCACTCATACCTACATACATATATAGAGTCTTTACAGAATGATAGCAGACACGAGGAAGACGAACAACAAGAGGAGGAGAGTTAGAAGAAAATCAACTTCAAGCTAAGAAGAAGAATACCAAGACATTTCCTCCAAACAACAAAACAACACACACAATCAAGCCGACCAAACACTGAGAAACCATGGCGGAACCCAACATGCACCGGACGCTTGACCTGACTCTATCCTGCCGCATCCAGGCGAGTTGCTGCTTAAAGTCCCTCACGCAAGCGCTGTTTAGCCACTGCACCTATTCTCTCCTCCTAAAATTCACTTCAATCCCCCCTGCCACTAGCATGTTATGTATGTATGTATGTATGTATGCATGAATGATAACTGCAACTTTGCGTATTAAAACTCATTACTCTTACTGAAGTAATATAGTGCGTGGTTATGTTATGTCATGTTAGGATAGATTATAAACTACATTGGGTTACATTTCGTGAGGTTCGGTGACGCTACAGGAAGTTAGGTGAGGTACCTGGAGGTTAGGTGAATGTTGACTGACTGACAATTACTAGGAAGTGGTTCCAACACGTTCACGCACAACCTATACTCATACCACAAGTCCAGAATTAGAGAGGATCATGTTATTGGATATATTTTCAACGATTTACTCAGTGTCTAACCAACTCTTTAGCGATTTAAATGTGGACCTAAAAGTAGGTCCGTATATTTGTTTGTGGTGGTGGTGTGCGCCCGTCCATCAGGTTGATTAACCACCAAAACCATAAAGGGTGCGGCCCTGCCGTTTCAGGGCATACACCACATCCATGGCGGTGGCGGTCTTCCTTTTTGCGTGCTCGGTGTAGGTGACGGCGTCACGGATGACGTTCTCCAGAAACACCTTGAGGACGCCGCGGGTCTCCTCGTAGATGAGGCCGGATATACGTTTAACACCTCCACGCCGAGCTAGACGACGAATGGCAGGCTTGGTGATACCCTGGATGTTGTCACGAAGCACCTTACGATGACGCTTGGCGCCACCCTTTCCAAGTCCCTTGCCTCCTTTGCCTCGTCCAGTCATGTTGTTGTGGTTGCTACTACAGGTGGTCCTGGTGTGGCTTCGCCCACGGTTTGGTGGGAGTAGGTGGCGTGCTGTGGACGCAGCGGTAGTATCGTTCATCCAAGGCCGTCCCTCCCTCTTGGAGGTGGGGCGTAGCTTGCGGATGACGCATGCGGCACTCGTGGCCAATGGGGTGGCCACTGAGGTGGAGAATGTCTGTATATAAGCCCGCCCGCCTGCCGGGCCGCCCGTATTGACTATTTCGTCGTCGAGATGGCCCGTACTAAACAGACTGCCCGCAAGTCCACTGGAGGCAAGGCTCCACGGAAGCAGCTTGCCACCAAGGCAGCTCGCAAGTCCGCCCCAGCCACCGGTGGTGTCAAGAAGCCCCATCGTTACAGGCCCGGAACCGGCGCCCTTCGTGAGATCCGTCGTTACCAGAAGAGCACAGAGCTACTCATCAGGAAGCTGCCCTTCCAGCGCCTGGTGCGTGAGATCGCCCAGGATTTCAAGACTGACCTGCGCTTCCAGTCGTCTGCCGTCATGGCTCTGCAGGAAGCCTCTGAGGCTTACCTGGTGGGTCTTTTCGAGGACACCAACCTGTGTGCCATTCACGCCAAGCGCGTTACCATCATGCCCAAGGACTTCCAGCTGGCCCGGCGCATCCGCGGAGAGCGTGCTTAAGTCCTCTTCCTTGGGGAAAAACAAAAAGCACAACAAAACCTACCAGACATCTATAACTCGGCCCTTCTCAGGGCCAAAGAACTGTTCTGAAGATAATTGTCATGACAATCGAAATGGTTGGTGGTAGGAGAGCGTTAATTTCGGTTACCCAAATCGCCTAACGGTAAGTTGGTAACATTCGTGCAGGCACGAATGTATAGTAGGTCATCAATTCGGGAGGTGGGTGGGTGCAACAAACAAGAGCTAGTAACAAATAAATATATAAAGAATAAGTAAGTAAATAAATAAATAAAATAAAAGAAAATACAATAAAATACAATAAAATAAAATAAATTGTTTACATGAAATAGGCGTGCTGCAAACATGAAATGAAGCCCAAACACACTCCATGTATGTCACTTTGCAGTGGGTGTAAAAGTACTCCACGCAGAATTTATTTATTTATTTATTATGTTTCGATTTAGTCCGGTTTCTACGCCAATAGAAAATGCAGATTATTATAATTTTTTTTTTTTTTTATTTCCCTCTCAATATATCACTGTCGGTAACTGTCTCTTTAACATGTAACTGTGGCTCCGATGGAGCCGATTAAGTTGTAGTAGTGGGATGGCGTGTTTGTTGTGCACAAGTAACCTCTTACTTGGAAGAGGTGTACTTGGTGACAGCCTTGGTGCCCTCAGACACGGCATGCTTGGCCAGTTCACCGGGCAGCAAGAGTCGGACAGCTGTCTGGATTTCCCGACTTGTAATGGTGGAGCGTTTGTTGTAGTGCGCCAGGCGGGAAGCCTCAGCAGCGATGCGCTCGAAGATGTCGTTCACGAAAGAGTTCATGATGGACATAGCTTTGGAGGAGACTCCTGTGTCGGGGTGCACTTGCTTCAGTACCTTGTAGATGTAGATGCTGTAGCTTTCCTTCCTCCTGCGCTTCTTCTTCTTGTCACCCTTGGCAATGGCCTTCTGGGCCTTTCCAGCCTTCTTGGCAGCCTTTCCGGAAGTTTTGGGAGGCATGGCAGCACAGTTACTCGTGGCGCGGAGCGAGAGAATTGAAAACTGGCCCGACTAACTTTTCCTTATATACCGAGCGGGCCGCTCAGGATCAGACTGGCTGCAGCTACGGCTCTCTTACATTGGTTGGGTCCGCGAGACGGCCACCTGGCCTGATCCTGAGCTTGGTATAAAAGACCAAGGTGGCGGGCGGAAATTTAACTCCTATCACGAAAAGCAGCAGCAGCAACATGTCAGGACGCGGCAAGGGAGGCAAAGTGAAGGGCAAGTCAAAGTCCCGTTCTAGCAGGGCCAGACTCCAGTTCCCCGTGGGTAGGATCCACCGTCTCTTGCGTAAAGGCAACTATGCTGAGCGTGTTGGTGCAGGTGCCCCTGTGTACCTTGCAGCCGTCATGGAGTACCTGGCAGCAGAAGTGCTCGAGCTGGCCGGTAACGCCGCCCGCGACAACAAGAAGACCCGCATTATCCCGCGTCATCTTCAGCTTGCCATTCGCAATGACGAGGAGCTGAACAAGCTCCTATCTGGAGTCACCATTGCCCAAGGGGGTGTCCTTCCTAACATCCAAGCTGTGCTCCTCCCCAAGAAGACAGAGAAGAAATAAGAACCCAAGGTTCGTTCACACAAGACAACCTAACCAAACAGGCTCCTTTCGGAGCCACAGGATATCACTTAGAGAGAGAAATATACGACATCAACGTTTTGCAGGATAACACTCTATTTTACGTGTAATTAGCATAGTATTGTGGAAATAGAGTGAAATTGATTTAGAATGGTGTAGATGTGAAGGGCGGTTGTGGGGGCCTGGGGTGGGGGACTTAAACGGGACTTAGAAGGGCGCAGAAGCAGCTTTAGCAGCAGCAGCAGCAAGGGAGGCGACCTTATTTTCAGTCAGGTTCATACACAAAGAAATACATCAGATTCATTGACAGTACAGTACACATTTACCAGTGTGGGCTAGCCAATTTGGGATAAAGAGCAAGAATGTAATATCCTCAATGAAGTAATGACATAGTTCAAGATACAATAAGTGAGGTGGCCTGAAGTCTTTGACAGTGTCCCATTCAATAATATAGTAGTGCTTTAAAGGTGTATCACCAAGTTTACATGCTGAGTGTTCCTTTATGGGTACAGCGTTACTAACTAGCCAGATGTGTCTGTATCCTAACCTAATTCTGGCCACGACTACATCACACAGGCAGGCAGGAGCAAGTTGTTTGGACACTATTCCTAGCCCCCTTGGTCCCTGTTCACCTACCTACTGTAGCAGTAAGTAGGTACCTGTTGTAAATCGAAAGGTTGCGAATTCGTATTCAGGGAAAGTTGTTGGAGCTTCTAAACTTGAACTGACACAATCCGAGGAGTGGTGACCCGAGGATCACAGACCCTATCTCTCCCTTCCTAACCTCCTGCTCCTTCCTCTGTCCTCCCAAAATTGAACCATGCTATCGCAAAGGTAATAATACAGGTAGAGACAACAACATATTTTCCTATTGTCTTATTATATATTAATAACAGAAACGCTGCCGCCATCCCGGAGGCTTTACATTGTCTCACTGTTCATTCCCTCCACAATTCTACCTCGTACTTCTTCTTCTTCTTCTTCTTCTTCTTCTTCTTCTTCCATGAATACTTTATTAACGGTGTATGTAAGTTTCACCATGTTTTGCACGACAGCGGTAGAGCAAAGTATATTTTGTTAGCAATAAACCAAAAGCATATTTTATGGCCTAATCATCACTACATAGAACACCAACCATAAAGCATGATACTAGTAGACCACAAAAACTGCTATAAACACCCAAAGCATATTTTATTGCCTAATCATCACTACATAGAACACCACTCATAAAGCATGATACTATTAGACCACAAACTGCTATAAACCCCAATAATATACTATACTAGTGACTCTAATTGTGTTACCCAATATTATACGAAATAATACTATAAAACATAATAATAAACACACTAATAGTGTATATTAGTTGAATGCACAATCTGATGAGAAGTCAAAAAAAAAAAAAAAAAAAATAGCAACAACCTAGAAAGAGTGTAGAGTATTTTTGTGCAAACTATTATACTAGTAGATGGTCTAAGATAACTGTATGTGAAGGAAAAGGTGTGCTCTCCCCTCAAACTTTCTTTTTATGAAATCTCCTACTCCCCAGCTGAGCGGTACGCCCAATGGGAAACAAAACGTGGCACATAACACGCCGCCCGCCAGCTCTGGCTCGGTGAATAGGAATCAGTAATCGGGCGGAGTATAAACAACACCGCCGCCAATGTGCTCCTCCCATCTCTGAGGAAATCTGGCGGGCAACTTAGTATTATATTAGCATGTAATAATAATAACAATAATAATAATAATAATACTACTACTAATAATAATAATAATAATAATATTAATAATAATAATATTAATAATAATAACATGCAATTTCATTTTATAACACATACTAACAAAATAGTGTATAGCCTACTATACTTAACTATAATAGGTTAGGTTGCGTAGGAGGATCTAAAAAGTACAGTAGTATATACACACACACACACACACATACATATAGACAACAAACTAAATTAGAAACCACACGTCAGTTAAGTTATCAAATCCTCCAGTTTCCGTCTCCACCTCCTACGCCGACTCAAGTCCCTCGGTGGTCCTGCACACGAGCTCCTCAGTGTTTACACAACATTCATACTTCCCAAGCTCACCTATGCCTCCTCCACCTGGTCTTCCTCCCTAAATGCCACACAACGTAAACACCTCGAAAAAGTGCAAAAGAGGCCATGCAAGATTATTCTCTACCCTTCCTACTCCACATATCAAGAAGCGCTCAACACACTGACCCTTTAGACTCTCACTGACCATCACCACGACCTCATCTGCAAATTAGGTAAGAAACTTCTACACCGGCTCCTACTACCACCTGAGATCCCTAGTCCGAGAATTGCTCTTCGACACCACAACCGCATCCAGCCCATACGTGCACGAACTGATCGCTATAAGAACAGCCCAGTCCCAACCATTATAAAAATTATCGATAACTTGTAATAAATCAGTGTACTCACTCCCAGTAAACACTACTCCTTGCACT
>NW_024737329.1:0-29161 GCF_018991925.1 Homarus americanus
TATCTCACTTCATTTGTTTTCTTCACTATCTCTGAATAGAGTCGGTGCCTCGGGTATCATGTTTAGATTTTCGGTGGTGAAAACTGTTGAAAAATATTTATTCAAATTATTGCTCATTTCTCCGTCGTTATCAGTGAGCTCGCCGGAGTCTGACCGTATTGGTCCAATCTTTTCTCGTGTTTTAGTTTGATACATTTGGTAGAATCCTTTGGGGTTTGTCTTCGCCTCCCTTACTATCCTTACCTCATTATTCCTCTTTGCTTTCCTTATCTCGGTTTTAACTCTACTCGCCAATACCCTATAATAGTCCCGAAGGTGAATTTCGCCACGATTTATCCTTCTACCTATAGCCTTCCTTTGGCCAATGATGTTCTTTAAATAATTATTTATCCATTTGGGGTCATTGTTGTCTGATCTGAGTTTTTTGTATGGTATGTTCTGCCTTTGTGCATTAACCCTTTAGGTGCGTAATTAAATTTCGCGCCGGTTCCTGAAAAGTGTCAATTATCCTGCCAAAAATGAATTTCATATAATCACATTTTCTATATGTTTTTCCTAGAGAACTTTTAGTATATTTTCCAAATCTGGAACAAAAATTCACATATGTGTGCAAATTTTAGAGAAAAAATGACATTTATACCCAAAAATGCAGGAAATTGGTATACATCAATGTCTGGTATATGGCAAATATATTTAATCAATTTGGTTACTAAACAGCAAATTTAGATATGTATTACATATTCAGATAATATCAAACAAAATAGTACAAAAATAAGCTATATTGCATTCAGGAAATACTCCTATACCTCAATACATAATATGTCCGCATGTCGTCTCATTTGGGGAAGTTTTTTCAAGGCAGTGGGATATCCCCGCTTGTCGCATTTAATTAATATAATATTTTGGGCGGGTACCGCATCAAAAAAGTTAAGTAACTCACTATTTAAATGTCGTGGAAACTAAAACATCTCAGATACCGTTATCGGAGTAAATTGTCCTGTCGGAATTTCACGGCCAGCGAAACACCCCCTCTCTCAGCTGCCTCTTTAAACTGTCAAAGTTTGCCCTTCTGAAATCTGGTACTTTAGTGGAATTTTCCTTACGTCTTCCCTGAAAATCTAACTGGAATCGAATTTCTTTGTGATCGCTGTTTGCAAGTTCGTTCCCTACCTCGACATTGCTAATGAGGTTTTCTCTGTTCGACAGAACTAAATCCAATATATTATTACCCTGTGTGGGTTCGGTTATATGTTGACTTAGGAAACAGTCCTGGATCGTCTCGAGAAAATCCTCTGATTCTGAGTTACCCGTAAGGACAGTCCAATCTATTTGGCCAAGGTTAAAGTCGCCTACTATACAGACTTTGTTGTGTATGGAAGCCCTGCGCATTTCATCCCAGATAAGTCGCTCATTGACGCTATCAAGATTGGGGGGTCTATATATTACCCCTGTGATTAATTTTTCCCGACCGTCGCTTAATTCTATCCAAATTGTTTCTGTATTCCTCTCAGTTTTTATTTCCTTATTTATTTCACACTTCAGATTATCCCTAATATAGATTGCTACTCCGCCTTCTTTCCTGGTCTGCCTATCGGTATGGAACAGTTTGTAACCCGCAATTTGGTATTCGACTGGTAATTCACGTGTGTCTAGGTTGATCCATGTTTCAGTGAATGCAATTATATCGATTTCTTCGGTACATTCCAAGGCCTTAATATCATCCATTTTGTTTTTCATACTTCTACTGTTCGCGTAGTATACATTTAAGTTAGTCGTGTTCTGAGTCCTTCCCTTACCGCGTTTAGTTTTAAACTCCCTGTCTAATTTAGTTTTGTCATCATTCCTAACACTATTTCCTGCCAACTCCTTCTAGGCAGGACACCTCATATGATAGGGATCCCTCCCTTAGTCCTAATACGATCTATGGCTGCCTTGAACTTATCAAGAAGTTCCTCGCTCCTACACCGGCCAATATCATTGCCTCCTGCACTGAGGCAGATAATGGGTTTGTTCCCATTACCAGACAAGATATTGTCCATCCTGTCAATTATATCCCCCACCCCAGCCCCTGGCAAACACACCCTCATCCTATTTTTGTTTTTACCACAAAAGGCCCTGTCCATGTACCTTACCTGTGAGTCACCAACAATTAAAGTTTTTATACCTTCCTTGTCATCCCTGCCCCTGACTGTACTAACGTCCAATTCGTCTATCAAGGGACTGAACGGGTTGGTACACTTAGCTGTTGTTGTCGTTGTTGTCGTATCCTTTGAGTGCTTCTTGACCACCAGCTTGGTCCTCCCACTACTCACTGAGAGGATAGATAGAGTCTTGTCAGGGGAAGTACCAATCCGGTAGTGTGTCTTAGAGTAGGAGGCAACGACATAGGAAAGGTTAGGAGTGAGGAACTTTTCAGCAGGTATAGGGAGGCATTAGGGAAGATTAGTGATAGGGTAGGGAACCCAATAGTATGTGGTGTCTCGTCTAGAAGAGGAGTTGGCGGTGAAAGGCTGTCCAAGGCAATTGCTATAAATTGCCGACTGGAATAAAAAAAACATTGTGTAAGCAATGGTTGGGCGTTCATTGATAACTGGCGACGATTCTACGGCAACGACTACCTGTACAGTCGTGACGGGGTACACTTGTCTGGAGCGTGAAATTGTCACTCCGAAGGGGAAGTTTCGCCAGTAGATAGAGGGGAGTATAATTGGTTACTCAGAACAAGGGGTAAAACAGGACCAGGGAAGGGTAGGTTTAAATGTGTACTATACAAACAGTAGGAGCATTAGAAATAAAATAGACTTGCTGAGAGCGGTTGTATGTACTGAGAATGTAGACGTCATAGTAGCCACCTAAACCTGGATGAATCTGGCGAGCAAGAACTTTTTATCTGAGTAACACAAAGAAGGGTACAACCTTTTTCACAAGGACAGGGAAGGTAGGAAGGGGGGAGGAGTTGCACTCTTCGTCAGAGATACATTAAAATGGTGCATTAATAATACAATAAAGGGTGAAATAGGAACTGAGTCTGTATGGGTAGAAATGGCAGAAAGAAGCAACTCAGCCCATATGGCAGGAAATGAGTAGGGCAGCAATATACAACAACCTATGCATTATGGGGGATTTCAACTTCAGAAATATTGACTGGGACAACATTGTAGGTGACTATGAATCTGAAGACTTCCTAGATGCAGTACAGGACAATTTTTTGAATCAACTAATTACAGAACCTACTAGAGGCGACAATATATTAGACCTAGTATGAACAAATAAAGAAAATATTATCAGAGATATCACAATAGGGGAAGAACTTGGGAACAGTGATCACAGAGAAATCAGGTTTACCCTAAATTTGGAAAGGAAAAATAATGAGTCAGCTTATTCACAACTTGATAACTCGGTTAAGCGCGATGTTTCCAGAAGTTGCTAACCATGTTAACAAGTTTAGCTAAGACGGTGACTATCGTGAAAGACTTTGGCTCCTCCTCGATAAAAAAAGTCAACTTCTTATCTCAGCGTTCATGTAGAGCGGGGAATCATTAGTTTAGGCACAGCTGGTGTTTCGCATAGTGTATGTGTCTTAATATTGGCATAGTTTATGTGAGTATATGTTTGTTAGCATAGCATGTGTGTCTCAGTGTTGACATGCCGAGTATATCTCAGTTTTGGCATAGCGTGTGTAGTGCATTCCAGAGGCAGGCGAAGATTTACACCCTCAACTGACTGGGTTTCGTGTGTATTCCACTACAACAACGAGCATTGCCCAGCGTGCTTGTTCAGTTTACCTTCATCGCTCTTTAATACGTGGGAACAACACAAGAGGCGGTTTTCTGTACAGTCTTACAACACCAGTGACGATCAATCCTGTGTCGTCCAGGGCAGAGTTGGATCCTGACATCAATTATACAGACATTCCACTCCACCAATTCTATTTATCTCATTCCACTCTTAGGTAAGGTGGATCAAAGGGTATAGAAATCTAGAAGGGTGAAATAACATTGGTGGAAAGCTAGAGTGGAAACCGACAGGAAAATACCTCCCCCTCCCCACAAAAATATTTAACACACGGGTAGAAAAATCAACACACATTGTATATATCCTGACTTTACACATGTAGTATACCAAGTGAATCTATAACACCCACGGAGATTCACAACACTTCAAACTAAACTATCTTACAAAGCCTAACGTGTCCTTAATTAGATCAGGTTGGGTATAGTGATTCTATTTCCGGGAGTTTATTGTCGCTACATGAAACAAACACGGCGGCGAGTCCTACAGCTACACACTGTAATGGTCGGCGGAGCAAAGGACGAGACAGCGACGCGTACTCATTGGTGGAGCTTTAATAACAACAGCATGTGGTAACTAGGAGATGTGTGTGTGTTGTGAGGTAGTGAAGGACCACAACATCTCACGTTTTGTGTTACACGTCAAAGACTGAACAATGTGAAGCAGCGGCCCTCCCCCCACACCACGCTGCCTGTAGTAACACCACCGTTAATAAAGGACAAAACGGTACAATATGGAGGTGGGGGTGGCGTGTGGACAAGGCACGAGAGAGCGGCCTTGTTAATATGATGGTCACCAGACACGGCCAACACCAGGTGGCGGGTGTAGCTCTTCCTGCTGAATAAAAACCAAGAGCGAGTTTGACGACGCTACACGAACACCGTCCTCAAGGGGGACATCTTGGACTCGAGTGTGAGAGATAGAGACTCCCAAACAATCAAACACGTCTGGTTAATTCCTTCACTTTTATATAAGAACACATTCGTCTTCAACTAAACACGATTTCTTTTCAACTTCTCCTAAAAAAATTCCTCTTCGACTCCAAGGCTGAAATTCGAGTCCCACTTGAAACGAATAAAATAAAATATATGTGAAGAGAAAATGTAAATAGTGTGTTTGACTGTGTGAGGCTGATGGAAGCAACACTAATTATGCTGTATAATGGGTTGTGTTCAGTAAGGTCAGAGTGATTAGTGGCGCGCGCCATCACCACTTCCCGCCTCCTATACACGCCCCTACACCCACCACGCCTCCCTCTTGCCCAACTCAACACGCCCACTTAGCTACCCCTACACGCCCCTTACCCTCCCCCCACCATACACCACGCCCCTTGCTGCCTACCCCTTACGCGCCCCCACCCCTCCACACCACGCCCACCCACTCATCGTACACTAATAAGGTGATAAGATTACCTCATCATGACACTGGTGTGAATCAGCATCAGGAACTCACGTTCCCCTGCATCAAGGTGCCCACCCTCACCCACCCTACCTGGCAGCCACTCACCTGCGTATTATACCACCTGACACGGGAAATCACACACACACGGGATGACACGGTAGAACACAGTGCTTGTAAGGTAAATAGAAGCCAGTCTTAATGGGTCCCAACCTTAAACTATTAGGACTGAGGCCCATTAGTATTGAGAGCCGTCAGGATTGGGACTCATTAAGACTGAGGTCTATTAAGACTGGAACCATTAGGCCTGTGGTATCTTTGGACTGAGGCTCATTAGGACTGAGAACCATTGGAAATGTGACCAATTAGAATTGGGGCCCATTAAAACTGGGACCCAATAGGACTGGGGCCCATTAGGACTAGGGCCCATTAGGACAGGGGTTCATTTGATAAGATGCCCACCTAGTAAAAGTGCAAAAGAGGGCATGCAAGATTATTCTCTCCCCTTCCTACTCCACATATCAAGAAGCGCTCAACACACTGACCCTTTCGACTCTCACTGACCATCACCACGACCACATCTGCAAATTTGCTAAGAAGCTTCTACACCATCCTCGACACCGACTCCTACTACCACCTGAGATCCCTAGCCCGAGAATTGCTGTTTGACACCACAACCGCATCCAGCCCATAAGTGCACGAACTGATCGCTATAAGAACAGCCCAGTCCCAACCATTGTAAAAATTATCAATAACTTGTAATAAACCAGTGTATTCACTCCCAGTAAATACTACTTCTTGCACTGTCACTATGTTGAAATGCACTGTAGTTTGAGCTTTTCCCCATCTAGTTATTATATATCTTATTTGTATCACTTATGTTACTTGTATATTATTTGTAATTCGAAACCCATTCCCCAAATATGTAACTGTATATTTTCAGCCTTCTGGCTGCCAAGCTCTTTCAATAAACCGTTAATTATTATTATTATTATTATTATTATTATTATTATTATTATTATTAGTACACTTAATTCTACCAGTTGAATCACAGGTGATGGCCGTCAGCCACGGTAGTTGAACACCAACTCAAAACAAGGGTTCGACTCCCTAATGAGAAAAATGTCCAATAAACAACATTTCAGGTCGAGTTGTTTACATATTGAATGGGGGACGGCCATCTTGTTTCCCTTTTTCACCGGGGGATTCTGCCGGCCGGTGTCACGACATGGCCGCCGGAGCCCATATAGCCCCTTTGTTACTACTGCTGCCGGATACACCTGTGTTGTAACCATAGGTGTATCTGGCACCTATACACACCTGCCTCGAAGTCAGGTGTAACCACCACCTGTACACACCTGTACATCACACACCACAACACCTTCCACACTCCCAACCAAACTTAAAGCAATTATTATATATCTATAGTGTAACTAACTACACATTACAATACACTGAAATAATAAAACAAAAATATATTCAGAATCTAAGAGAAATATAGGAGAATAATCCTTAAATACAAACTCTTTAAAACTTAATCTTGGTTACACCGCATTTTTTTCAGTAAGACAATATATATAATTACATTGGGCAGTCCATTACCACAAATTACACTGATAAACGGTACGTAATGGATACTGAATTACAAGTCTCATAACTAAGTCTGGCTAAAACAGTGGTAGACATTGTTTAGACATAAGCCAGTTGACTGCTGAGGTGAACATTAAACTAGTATGATAAAAATAGCAACCAATGATTTGAAGATTAATTAATGCAAATGTGAAATACCTAAGAGAATAGCAAATAAATGAAATACACCAACGCGATAAATAAATAAGAATGAATGGAAAATTATTGAACAATAAAATGAAAATAAGAAAACGAATAAACAGTAAAATGAAAATAAGTAAGAATAAAAAAAAGAATAACAATTACTACAATAAAACTAAATAAAACAAAATAAACAGAAAAGAATAAGAAACACAATAAATAAATAACACAGCAACACAAACAACATCATTTACTGTGTTACTTCACATCAACGTGTCCAACATTTGTCTTGACTCCATTTTCGTGAATATAACACACATCCCGGTAAAAAAAAAAACACCAACGACAACAATAAATAAATAAACATTAAAAATAAATTCAATATATTTTGCCTAAGATTTTTTTTACTACGAAGTCAGGGCAAAAAGTTTGTATACGAATCTTCCTCAACATAATGCGGGGAAGCAGTTCTTTCACCACAGTTATACTCGTAGGTTATACTGTAGAGATCCCCGTGTTCAGAATACAGAGCCACTTATTGACGGTACAGTTACAGCCATTTATTGACGGTACAGTTACAGCCACTTATTGACGGTGCAGTTACAGCCACTTATTGACGGTACAGTTACAGTCCAAACTTCTTGTACACTTGGGGGCGGTTGACAACATGTGAACGCTGCTTGCATTATAAATTGTCAGAATAAAAAACTAAAAAAAAAAATCCGATACTAAGAAAAAACTGAGTAAATTAATGTTAAAATATCAATCTACCTTACCTACATCACCTCCTTAAGTAGATGGTATATTATCCAGCATGTCCAGGGAATACCCGAGGCACCGACTCTATTCAGAGATAGTGAAGAAAACAAATTAAGTGAGATAGTAGTGACTAGTAACGATGTTAGTAAGCAAATAGACAAACTAAAGCCTAATAAGTCACCTGGTCCCGATGAGATATTTGCCAGAGTATTAAAGGAATGTAAGGAAGAGCTTAGTATGCCCTTAGCAAAGTTGTTTAACATGTCATTAAAAACAGGTGTAGTACCAGAATCCTGGAGGATAGCGAATGTAATACCGATTTTCAAGAAGGGGGATAGATCACTATCCTCTAACTACCGCCCAATCAGTCTAACATCAATAGTAGGCAAATTACTGGAAGCAATCATTTCAAACTCTATTCGAAATCACCTGGAGAAGCACCGATTGATCAATGATTCCCAGCATGGCTTCACAAGCGGACGTTCTTGCCTAACTAATCTATTAACATTCTTTTCATCAGTTTTCGAATCGGTGGACGAGGGGCACAATTATGATGTGGTTTATCTCGACTTTAGCAATGCCTTCGACAGAGTCCCCCACGAAAGACTAATTAGAAAGGTAGAAGCTCATGGCATCAAAGGTGACATCCTTAAATGGATTAGGGCGTGGTTACAGGACAGGAAACAGCGAGTGAGCATTAACGGCACTAAGTCCCATTGGAGCAACGTCACAAGTGGAGTTCCCCAAGGCTCAGTACTTGGACCACTATTATTTATTATATACATAAACGACATAGATATCGGCATTGACAGCAACATAAGTAAATTTGCTGATGACACTAAAATAGGACGTGTTATCAAATCTGACGAGGACTCGGCAAAACTACAGGAAGATCTAAACAAATTTTTCGAATGGTCTGAAAAATGGCAGATGAAATTCAACGTCTACAAATGTAAAGTACTCAGTATAGGAGATGTAAACAGGGAAACCAGATACCAGATGAACAACGATGCCATAGAGAAATCCGACTGCGAGAGAGATTTAGGAGTAATGATAAGTAGGAACCTTAAACCAAGTAAACAATATGTTTTTGCTCGTAACAAGGCTAATAAAGTACTTGGGTTCATACAAAGGAGTGTTAGTTACAAGACTAGCGAGGCCATCCTAGAACTGTATCTTGCTCTTGTGAGACCACACCTGGATTACGCAGTTCAGTTCTGGTCACCGTATTACAGAATGGATATAGAATCCTTGGAAAGAATTCAGAGGAGAATGACAAGACTAATCCCGGGCATTAGGAACCTTGAGTATAGAGACAGGTTAAAGCTTCTTAATTTGCACTCCCTTGAGAGACGTAGAGCGAGGGGCGACCTGATAAAGGTGTATAAGTGGAAGGCAGGGCTAAACAAAGGTGACATTACAAAGGTACTCAAACTATCCAACCAGGAGCGAACTCGTAACAATGGTTTTAAATTAGACAAATTTAGATTTAGGCGTGAAATAGGTAAACACTGGTTTGGAAACAGAGTAGTGGATGAATGAAACAAGTTACCAAATATCATCATTAACTCGAATACGCTGAATTGCTTCAAACATAGGTTGGATGCTCATATGAGCAATAGGGGTTGGGTGTAAACAGGGACTGCCCAGTATGGGCCAATAGGCCCGCTGCAGTTTCCTCCATTCTTATGTTCTTATGTTCTTATGTATTGTCTAAAATAATACAGTATAATTGGTTATTTTACTTCAATTATGACTTTGTGTGATAATAGGACATAGTACCATAATAAACCTTTTCTCGAACTGTTAAATAACTCAACAAAAATAATAATAATCCATTCTAAACAACGGATTATCAGACGTAGATGTCATAATTCAGCTCATCATAATTATCCATACACTCTCGTGTATAAATTCCACCGTCAAAATTTGTATTGTCGGAAGAAGTTTTACTGTCTGAATGTCTGTCTAATTCTACAAAAACTCTCCGTTAGTATCCGTCTATTTCCTCTGTTACCTCATCACTTAAGAGTATTACAAAATATTACCACTGACTGTAACACCTGATGTGCAATGTGCATACTCATATTTATAATCCTGTGTATTTTGTAACTGAAAGAAAATACAGGTACAGGAATATTTAGTTACTCTTGCGGTATACAAAATCATACATCTATCTATCTATCTATCTACTGTATCTATCTATCTATCTATCTATCTACTGTATTTATCTATTTATATCAATTTTATTAACTCACCTGTACCATTAATCATCAGTATATTTATCTTAATCTTCTTCCCATTTTGATTTATTCCTCTTAACAATGTATGTATCTACACCCACAAACATACCTACTATCCACTCCCAAACACCCACAAACAAACCTACTATCCACTCCCTACACCCACAAACATACCTACTATCCACGCCCTACACCCACAAACATGCCTACTATCCACGCTCTACACCCACAAACATACCTACTATCCACGTTCTACACCCACAAACACACCTACTATCCACGCCCCACACCCACAAACAAACCTACTATCCACGCCCCACACCCAAAACAAACCTATTATCCACGCCCCACACCCACAAACAAACCTACTATCCACGCCCTACACCCACAAACAAACCAACTATCCACTCCCTACACCAACAAACAAACCTACTATCCACTCCCTACACCCACAAACAAACCTACCATCCATGCCTCACACCCACAAACAAACCTACTATACACGCCCCACACCCACAAACAAACCTACTATCCACGCCCTACACCCACAAACAAACCAACTATCCACTCCCTACACCAACAAACAAACCTACTATCCACGCCCTACACCCACAAACAAACCTACTATCCACGCCCTACACCCACAAACAAACCTACTATCCACGCCCTACACCCACAAACAAACCTACTATCCACGCCATACACCCACAAACAAACCTACTATCCACGCCCTACACCCACAAACAAACCTACTATCCACGCCCTACATCCACAAACAAACCTACTATCCATGCCCCACACCCACAAACAAACCTACTATCCACACCCCACACCCACAAACAAACCTACTATTCACGCCCTACACCCACAAACAAACCTACTATCAACGCCCTATACCCACAAACAAACCTACTATCCACGCCCTACACCCACAAACAAACCTACTATCCACGCCCCACACCCACAAACAAACCTACTATCCACGCCCCACACCCACAAACAAACCTACTATCCACGCCCCACACCCACAAATAAACCTACTATCCACGCCCTACACCCACAAACAAACCTACTATCCATGCCCTACACCCACAAACAAACCTACTATCCACGCCCTACATCCACAAACAAACCTACTATCCACGCCCTACACCCACAAACAAACCTACTCTCCACGTTCTACACCCACAAACACACACTACCCACCACCTACACCCACAATAGAGTAAAGGAGGAATACAGAGTGTACTTACTCAGGGTAGCCATACCACTCTGGGTGGTTGATCCTTAGTGCAGCAGGAAAGAGAAAAATTATAAGTGGGTCATTCTATTCCTCGTGTGATGGATGGAAGGATGGATGGATGGATGGATGGATGGATGGATGGGAGACTGAATGGGAGGATAGATGGGTAGATGGGTGACTGAATGGGATGAGAGATGGGTAGTAGGGTGTGTCAATTTAGGGGGTGAACTGGCTAAATTGAAAATCGAGTAATTTGGTAGCAATTTATTGTAGTCTTTAAGCATGCAAAACAATATTCTGGCATAAATTTTTTTTTATAATAAGTCCTACCTACATCAAATGGATTTTTAAATGTACATATTTGTGAATTTATAACATAACCAGCGTTTGCACACATGTTACTGTTTCAAGTTTCAAATTATTATATTTTATTATCCGTAGTCTATTTGAAAGTAACCAATGACTTCATACTCTCTTTGCTTTGGTTTCTTGTCATCAGTAGTCTGCTTGCTATTTGTGCTTTGATGTAACCTTCTCGCCTCTCGTGGCTGTAAACATGGCCCGCTGCTTCTGTGACCATTTTCACACATCTCTCCACACTTTGAGTGTGGGAAGGCCACTTCGGCACCTGCATTGGAGTCTCTTTAAGGTTTCTCAATTCTTGGCTAGTTAGACTTGTTGTCAATGGTGGCTCTAAGACTTCCAAACTCAAGTCAACCAATTCTGACAATTTGGTGGCATTGACGTTTATTGGGGAACTTTTCTTGAATGAAACGAACAGTCTCCCAACTGGTCGTCATCTATTAGCGTTCCTCTAATCTTTAGAATGACTTCTACAGCCTCGGTTCGGAGATTGGTACATTGACTGCAAAGCATTGCTTGCAAAACTGCTTCTGATCGAGCATACCAAGCGGACCTTCTTGCCACAGGTAACACAATGTCCCTCACTACCTTCCTCTGTGTTCTTACTAGCTGCAATTGAAACAAAAGGTGATTGGGCCCATCCACCCACATAGGATTAAGTTTCACACTAAACCACTGGGGAAGATAAACTCCAATAATAAATTCAACAATTAACCTCAAATTCTTCAGCACTTTGCCCTTCAATTGTTTGGAAATCCAAATCCTGCAGAAACGAAGAGCTGTAGTTAACCAACGGCTGTGACTGACAGGTCCAATCTCCAAGAGAGCCAATGACTGAGGCACTTCTCCTGATCTTATTGCTTGGGCAATACGATAAGCATAGGATTGATCTGTGCTGAGATCTTTGATGACTCCTTCAGACAACGCCGGAAGGGGAGGGCCAACTTCGACCTTTGGAAAGGTTGTATTTATTTCTAGTTGTGTTGCTTCATCCAGCATGATGCCAAGGGGACCTGACCACTTGTTGTTGCTCTTTGTAGGACCATCAAGTTCCTGGATGAGATGACGAAGAGGTAGCTCGCCTGTATGTAAATCACATACAATCCAAACAAGTTTTCTTCCTAGTTTTTTCTCTAAATGCGTCATTACACCCCCTGCCATCCGGTGTTCACTGCAGTTGAATCTCCACCAACAGCCTGCAGTGAACTGCCAAGTCCTCTCTCCTGAACCCAACATAAAATATGATCAGCAATGACCTCTGCATGTTTCTTCCCTTCTACTTCAGTTTCGGGAGCAAAGTGAAACAAAAACCGACCACCAGGCTCAGAACAGACAGAGTAGTGTTCTTCTTTGATGAGACCTGGAAACTTTCTGTTCACTCCCTCTACTTCTAGCAAAACTTTTGTGTCATCTATTCTTCCATCAAACAAAAGACAGGAGAGCCCTCCCTCGCTTAAATCTTTTTCATGCTGATCAGATATTTCCTTCATTATTTTTTCTTGTGCTCTTCTAATTTTATTATGATCTATCACCAAAGATACATCCTCTCGGCTGATGAGGCCTGCATCTATCCAAGCGGCAGTTGCAATTTCTGCAGCCTCACGAAGTCCAGCATGGTGGCGAATACTAGCTAAAGCAATGTTTGAAATATTTCTTGTGTTGTATTTCATTTTCTTTGGTAAAGGTTCAGATGGCTCTTTGGAACTATCATCTGATGTTGCTTCCTGTTCATCAGAAGAACTATCAAAGAAGTGATAAACATCTTGACACAGCTCTTCCTCTCTTTGGATGGCTTCTTCACTCTTCATTTTCTTCTTTTGTTCCCTCTCTCGGATTTGTTCTCTCTTCTTGGCATTAGCAATCTGCTTCTTTGTTTCTGAATAATCTATTGAACCCATTTGCATACTTCCTTGGCCTTCTGCCTTTGTCCTCTGTGCCTTTATAAATTCAAGCTCTAAAACAGGGATCTTCTTTTCACGAGGACAACCACAATCAATGTGGGAATTATTTTCTCTCTTACCTGAGTGAGAACAGTTGGATTCAGAACATAATTGTATGGAGCACTTGCAGGTCAAAATGTCAAACAGAGTATCAAGTGTGTGCAGAAATTCATTTTTCCTGGCCAAGTTTCCTTTACCAAGTGATGTTTCAACTGCTTTGTGCCATAATTTCGTTAGTTTTAGCTCAATAGTTCGACACTGATTAATCACAGGTGGTTTGAATAGTGCATTAGCTTTTGTCCATTGATGCAGAAGAGGGACTATCATGTCATTTATGAGTTCTTTATCTGTATAGTTCCTTCTGTCCTTTGCATTTTTTTCTCGAAGGAGTAACCCTAATCTTAGCATGTCTCTCACTGTTGGAAGTTCTGATACAGGAAGCTCCTTCCCTTTACCAACTAGCAGGCTCAAGTGGGTTGACAACTGACTTCTTGTCTTCAATTTTGACATCTTCACACTATCTGACAAATAGAAAAATATTTCAATGTTTCATAATTCAATTGTTGTTTCAAAAAATATCAATTTGTTTATCAAAAATGCTGTAACAGAAATAACATAATAATTTCTTAGAACATAATGTTTTATACAATGATATAAGTAACTGCGACAATCAATATGCCCTACTTACAATAATTAAAATGTAGAATTCGTCTGGTAGAGTAGGTGCAAGTGCAATGAGAGCAAACCACCGTCTATGATATCTAGAAGGAGAGTGAGCCGGGCGCCTTATCCTCACGCTTGGTACAAGTCAAAACAAGAATTAAACTGTCCCACACGGAGAGCCTGTTCATGTTCATGTTCATGTTCTGACATGCATATTGTACACAAGCTATAGAACCATAAAATACTCCATAATCCATATGCTTACATGAGATTAGTTAATATCAAGTGAATAATTCTAATCAAGTCTCATTAATTTGTTGAAATACTGATATTTGAAACTTTAAGGTAAAATTGATGTAGGTGAGGGTTATTTCAATTCATTTTTGTTTGCTAATCTCAAGTTTAGACATAAAGAGGCACAATATTTTGACTACCAAATTTGATTTTTAACATGTTGACAAAATTGACACACCCTAATGGGTAGGTGGGTGAATCGGTGGATGGATAAACAGCTAACTGGATGAATGGACATATGGACTTGGATGGCATATTTGGATGTAAAACCCTACGATATGAAGAACATTTTGGACGTATAAACCCATGACAATTAACACCATTTTGGACTTACATCACAGGAAACAGGTAAAACATTTCTGTGATCGTCCTTCAATAATTCCATACGCCAACCTTACCTGCATTTATCTCATTTACAGTATAAAATTTTAGTGTTAATTTCAGCATCGGAATCAATCAATCAATCTCTCTCTCTCTCTCTCTCTCTCTCTCTCTCTCTCTCTCTCTCTCTCTCTCTCTCTCTCTCTCTCTCTCTCTCTCTCTCTCTCTCAAGATGGAAAATTTCATGAAGTAAAATCCGATGAAAACTCGACCCTGTTTATACGTGTTGCTTCGAGGTTTTGTTTTCACGTTAACCTCATGTTTCGTTTCGATAAATGACACATATCACAGGAGGTGAACTACAAACTGAACTTTGACCTGACACCAACGACCGACCGACGGAAGATGGGGCTTCGGGTTTAGTCGTATCCCATTTGAGAGTTTTATGAATGTGAAGCCCCGAATTAGTCAACAAACCCTACAGCTCAATTTGGATTCGAACTTGTGCATCTTGTTCTTGAATCAGAACCTTATCTCATACATATATAGGGGTTAGGTTAGGTTGGGTTGGGTTAGGTTGGGTTAGGTTGGGTTGGGTTAGGTTAGATTGGGTTAGGTTAGGTGAGCCGTGTCCATCACAACCAGACAATTATCCCCGTCCACCAGATCTTCCCTTTAACAAATCAGGCCGCACCTCGATTATGCGGTTCAGTTCTGGTGCCCCTATTATAGAATGGATATAAATTTACTAGAGTCGGTGCAGCGAAGAATGACAAAAATGATTCCGGGACTTAGAAACCTTCCATATCAGGATAGGTTACAGAAACTTAACTTGCATTCCCTAGAAAGACGAAGAGTGCGGGGAGATATGATAGAAGTATTTAAGTGGGTGAAAGGAATCAATAAAGGGGATATAGATAAAGTTCTTATAATATCCGAGCAGGATAGGACTCGGAGCAACGGATTCAAGTTGGATAAGTTTAGGTTTAGGAGGGAGATAGGAAGAAACTGGTTCACAAATAGGGTGGTGGACGAGTGGAACAAGCTTAGCAACTTTGTAGAAAGTGCGGGAACTCTGGAAAGTTTCAAAAGGAGGCTAGATAGATTCATGGATGATAGAGAGTGGTAGTAACTCTCGACAGGAGCTGTCATGCACAGGCCAACCGGCCTATTGCAGACTCCTTATTTTCTTATGTTCTTATGTTCTTAAATCCTCAGCTGTTCTTATGTTCTTAAATCCTCAACATAAAAGACAAATTCACCTCCATGTGTTAAAATCTTACTACACTACATTACCGTCACCACTATACCAAACCTGTGTAATATTAACACACTAATACACTATTAAGACATCACCAAATCCATCAATAAACAGTACATCTTCCTTTACACTTGATTAGAAAGAAAAACAGGAAAATATGCCCAGAATCTCAATTTCATTCACTAACATTACGAAAAATTACAAGAGTTAAGAGTCAAAGCAAGATATGTGCTGTACGCAATGTTGATGTTATTTTGTTCGCCATCATTGTGTCCTAAAGTTAATCTGTTTTGTGAAGTATATCCTCGGACTTGGGAACAATTGTTTTAACCAAGACGAAAACGGACGAAAAAAAAAAGCTTCTACAAATATCAAGTATTAATTTTCTCTCTTTACAGGATCTAATACTCTTGGAAATGTGTTTAAATTAATCTGATTTGTTTTCATTTATTGTCGATCCTTCATAAGAGGACTCGTGGATCCCCCGAGCCTAGCCGGCCATTTTGTTTACATTTTTCGGTCGCTCTAAAATACCATTAAAACAATATTGAGTATAAACGTTTGGCTCAACTGATGATCTCAAACATGTCCCAACATTTTTTTGCCTCAACTCCACATTCTGTAACTCATTTAGGTAGATGTCCCTCACTACACATACACTGGACTATGTGTAATGTTGCAGCTAATGTGTTATCAAGATATTGCACATTATAAGTTCATTTGTGGTCATTATTATATCAAACGGAGGAATTTTAAAGAGCTATTACACCACCTGTATCATTAGTTGTCGCCAGGTGAAGGAATGTTTAGGTAGATTATATTTTATTTACTGTAATTAAAGTTTCAATACCTAAGACGTTCCACTATAAGAGTCTTTCAACCTCAGGTAAGGTCTTAAGACTTTCTACTCTAGGTCTTACACCCTGGAGTAGCTGTATCGTCCACTTAGGTAATTTACTCCACAAGGAACTACAAGTTACACCTTGATGTAATACTTCATTTACTGCCAAACTTTATAGGGAAATATTTTTTCACAAAGAATTTCAAGTTACAATTTCACATAATAAGTCACATTACAAACGTTCCTTCGGCTTACAGTTAAACTTTGCAATGTCAAGATATTTTTTTCACTGCAGAGGAAAGTATCCGTCATCATCATCATCACCACACACACACACACACACACACACACACACACACGCGCGCGCGCGCGCGCGCAAAGACAAAACTCCTGTATCCAGATTCTCAAAAGTTTATAAATTAAATTCTTCCCTAAAATTAAACAGACAATACATCTATTAATCATAGAGTATGTGAACAATATCGACGCCATATTGGTTACCATCTTTGAGTCATATAATTAGTTAGCTACATAGTGTTAATTATTTAGTTAAATAGGAAAAAATAATCTACTAGCGTGTGTTGTGACCAAAATAAATCAACATTGTATTTACTTTCTCCTCCAGGGGGCACTAAGTCTAGAAAAATGACACAATTGACATCTACATAAAGTGACTGACCAAGGGTAGATATTGGCTACCTTTTGTGTTACTTTGAGGTCGTAAGAACACACAGAGCTGCTCTTAAGGATGTTTACCACAATACACCTCAACCAGTTTCTCATTCACAAAAGTCAAACAATAAATCTGGTTCAAAAGATACACCGTAAATTTTATTAGAATACAATAATCAATTACTGTATTATTGCATTGAGGCGAATAGTCTTATGGTGTTAAGATGTGTTCTTAAGCCACGAAGGTAAACAAAAGGTATTCAATATCTGCCTTGGTTGACGATGATCTGTAGACGTTAGCAAGTCCTCCTCCTCCTGCTCTCGAGTAAGGTAAAGAAGGCCTCACCTGACCAAAATTGTTAATTAAGATAGATTACATGAAGATTAACCCTCCCAGCTTATTTCAACTAATGATTAACCTAACGCTACATGGGAAGTTAAGTTAGGTTAGATTAAGTTAGGTTAGGTTAGGGTAGGGTAGGGTAGGGTAGGGTAGGTCAGGTCAGGTCAGGTCAGGTCAGGTCAGGTCAGGTCAGGTCAGGCAGTGCCAGTGTAGTTAATCTTGAGGTTAAATAAACTAGAGGCTAATCTTCACATGAGCCACTAAGACACTTTGACGGAGGCGGTTACGTACAACAGGAAAGCTCTGATAACATATAATGTACAGTATATACCGTTTAAGTTGCGTCAGCAGCTCTATACACCACTTATTGACCTACTCATTCACTGCCGTAGAAATATTTACTTCTAACAGGTTTCTATATGGTTCCCAGTCATTATAATACGACCTTGTAAAATCAAATGATCTAAATTAAACTAAACTTATCCAAATTAAACTTATTAGCTAACAAATCCTTCTAAAACACGATATATATAAATCAAAAGTTCTAAATTCAACTTAACTTATCGTAATATAACTATTATAACTAAACCATTTTAATTAAACCTAACCTAAACACCTCAAGTGCCACAAACAGAAGGAAAAAACACCTTTAATATTATCGTGTAAGAAGCCCCTGTAACCCACTAACTCAAGGTAATGCATCTATATCAATCTACCTGCGTCGGAAGCTCTATACGTGACTATGATCGTTACCCACTGCTGGAGAACATTTGTACTTCTATAATTACCCCTGGAGAAACAATGCACCAATTTACGATTTATTTATTTTATTTTTCATTTATTTTTTATTCTTGGTCCATACTGTAAACACCGCCCGCTTGTGAGTCCCGTCAGCCATTTTGTTCTAACTTTCGGGGATTCTAAAATAAACTATAAATAAATAAATAAATAAATAAATAAATAAAACAAGCATCTTTTGTTTTTCTAACCCATGAGCTGTGAGTCTTCATTATATACTTCAACATTACTGTAAACTAAGGCTAGAGAGGGTGTGTACAGTACTAGTGGAGCCAAGACGAGAAGGTATTTCAAATCCCTAAAGGGTTTTACAAGTGGAGAGTCTTACAAGTGGAGGGTCTTACAGGTGGAGGGTCTTACAAGTGGATGGTCTTACAGGTGGAGGATTTTAATAAGGATAAATACAGCAAGTCTTACAGTTGAATCAGCCAAGTCGAGGAAAACTCTTAAGAGTCATGTAACTTCTACCTGATGTTACCTGTAATCAAGCTAAGGTATATGTAAGAAGAATATTATCTCGTTACTATCCATTCCTCTTCCACTATCCTGCGAGGTGGTGTATTAATAGGCACAGATACTCATGATAAAGAAGGAATAAAGAGAAAGACGCAAGATACCTATAAAATGCGACAGAATATACCTACACATGCGTAATCCTAACCCATCCCAACCCAACCCAACCCTATCCTACCCTCAGCTTCACCACAGTACACAAAGTCATTCTTGGTATCAGAGTGACGCATAAACACCCTGTATCGCCTAAGACACATTTGAATCGGATGGTTCGTTGACGGTTTTATTTCTTCGGTATAAACCAGTGAAGCAATTAGTTCGTGGGAACAGCGAGTCAAAATACTTCACATCAGCTTCGTTTACGACCTCCAGCTGATATTTACTTCTGTTGTCTATATCAATCACATTTTATAATGAAAACAAAAATATGGTTAGTTACTTATAAATGAAAATAAATCATACTTAGATACTTAGGAGTGGGGAAAAAAGATACTTAAGATACTTAAAAATGAAAACACTCTTTGATACTTAAATTAGGACAAAATAAACGGACATAAAGATTTAACTATGAGCGGTGGATATTACGACATGTACCGGCTATCAATACAGAGGCGCTATTTAGCCGTGAAGTTCTCTCAGAAACCCAACAAGACAATATGTGGTCACGTAAAAATTTCAGGTTAATTTTTAACACCATCCGTCATTTTAAACCTTGGCACCTGTAGATTAAGAAAATATATGGTGATATTTTTTCTGATGGGATAAAGGTCGTATTTGTCCAGAGAAGTAAGAGAGGAAAAAATCACTTGAGAGGCATGACGCACAGAGTGTCTAAGGTGATAAAAGATCATATACTACCATTTGGGTTTTCAAATTAAGTTCATTACATAAAATATCAAACTCATAAAGATTACAAAAGAACAGAACACCATGAGCTCTCTACAGCTATTGTCAGCTGTCAATATGCTGATGTACAGAAGCTACACAATGTTATTGGTGACTGTAATCCCAGGAAAATGATGCTCTTATAAACTTGGTAACTGGAGCTGTAATGCCAGAAAATGCCAAATATGACAATCTATGTGCATATGAAGTTGGAAGACAAAATTATGAAAATTTTGTCAAGGAACGTATTGTTGGTCCATTGAGCATCTGGGAAAAGCTGTCCAAGGTTAATCTACTGTCGTGGAAAGCAGCAAATAAGACTTCAACCATCAAATTGTTATCACAAGTTATAGAACTTAAGCAGGACATACAGTATATGCATCACAGAAGGGCAGCACTGTACATATCAAGTCACCAGACACTGATGTGTTTGGCATATTAAAGCAGCCTCAACTTGGAGAAAATACAAGTATGATAACAGGAACTGGTGAGCGACGACACATTGGGCAGAGAGCCTTACAGGTTTCCATGCCTTCACAGGATCTGACTGCATTGGAAAATTTGTTGGCAAAGGAAAGAAAGCATGTTGGAGCACTTTGATGAAATCTAACACAAAAGTCCTAGATGCATTCAAGATGCTGAGTAGACCAAATGCCCTCCAGCAGACATGTACAGTATATTGGTCTAGAGGAATTTGTATTTAAGCTCTACTGTCCACGAATGACTTTCACTAAACTGTCAAAACTTAGATGGCATCTCTTCAAGATAACGCAGGCAGAAGCTGGAGAACTACCAGCGACTGCAGCAACTCTAAAGTATCATATATTGAGAGGAAGGTATCAAGCTCTTCTGTGGTCTTGTGATGCAGACAGTGAAATGCTTTCACAATTAGAGCATGGCTGGAAGATTGACAATGACTGTTTCATACTAGTAATATCAGACCAACCACCAGCCCCAGAAGCAATCACAGAACTTGTTAAATGTGGATGTGGCGTCAGGAAATGTGGATCATTGTCATGTTCATACAGAAAGAATCAGAAAGAATAGCATGACATGCACCGAGATGTGTAACTGTCAAGCAGATGATGAGAAATGCCTAAACAAGGTGAAGGAATCTGTTGTACACAGAAGACTCTGATGACGAGGACTGAAGCAATGTCGTAAATAATAACTTGTGACTTGTATACACATGATGTATAACACTACAAACTTTTAATAAATATAAAACGGTGGTTCTAAGCTTTTCAGATAATGGTAATAAGTATATGTTTAATTTCCAGTATTTGTCTTTAGCAATTAATTTTACTGACTGCAATCTCTTCTTTGCCAGAGACAGGATGGCATATATGAGCAGCCATGTTTGTAACACACTTAAGATATTATAACAGCATTCATAATATATTACGTTAAATTGTAATGATATAATACTACATGTTCATAGGTTATTAGTCATGTTTTAAGTTACTTAGGAGTTAATGGTAATACGTCTGTGGTTCATTACGCCGCTCTTTGATAAAACTTCTTTAATGGCATAAAACTTATAATAAACCGTTCAGAAAAAATTACACCACAGTTCCTTAACATAGTTTATAAGGATTATTACGATGTATGGTGTCAAAAATTAACATGAAATTTTTACGGGATTACTTAAGCTCCTACACTAAAACCTGCCGACCTAACCTAACCTTTTTTACCCACCTCCACCTACTTACCTAACCTGACATAATCTAACCAAACCTGACATAATCTAACCTAACCTGACATTATCTAACCTAACCTGATATAATCTAACCTAACCTGACATAATCTAACCTAACCTGACGTAATCTAACCTAACCTGACGTAATCTAACCTAACCTGACATAATCTAACCTAACCTGACATAATCTAACCTAACCTGACATAATCTAACCTAACCTGACATAATCTAACCCAACCTGACATAATATAACCTAACCTGACATAATCTAACCTAACCTGACGTAATCTAACCTAACCTGACATAATCGAACCTAACCTGACATAATCGAACCTAACCTCCCCGTCTGACATAAGCTAACCTAATCAAACCTAACTTTCCCACCTACCGACCGTAACCTATCTACTTATTACCTACCTAACCTAACTTAACTTAATCCAACCTGACGTAATCTAACCTAACCTATTGAAACTTAACTTAACCACCTACCTCATCTAACACCACTTTGTAATCTCTTTGCACTACCGCTCACAGGATGAGTATGGGGGGCACAATAAACTAGCCTCTAACTGGCAAAATTAGCAAAACTAACCTAACCTAACCCAACCTGACTTTACCTAACCTGATCTTAACTAATCCAACTTAAACACCTTAGAATATAAAATAAAGCCGCTAGGCTAATTTAGGCTAAATATGGTTTATTCATATTTCGTTTTGACAGAAATTCCCGGCAAAATAACGTATCTATATTGAGAACCACCGCCATGTTGGTTCCACGTTAACAAGACACGGATACACTACAGAATAACCCGCGTTCGTTTAACCTCAATGACTACAGTTTACTTTATAATCTTACTTCACAGTCTTCACTACATCTCACTTCACAATCTTCACTACATCTCACTCCACAATCTTCACTACATCTCACTTCACAATCTTCACTACATCTCACTTCACAATCTTCACTACATCTCACTTCACAATCTTCACTACATCTCACTCCACAATCTTCACTACATCTCACTTCACAATCTTTACCACATCTCACTTCACAATCTTCACTACATCTCACTTCACAATCTTCACTACATCTCACTTCACAAACTTCACTACATCTCACTTCACAATCTTCACTTCATCTCACTTCACAATCTTCACTACATCTCACTTCACAATCTTCACTACATCCTCATAATTTCCAAAATCTTCACTCACATCCTTCACTCTCACAATCTCACCACATCTCACTCCACAATCTCCACTACATCCTCAATTCTCACACCCTTCATCACATCCTCACTCACAATCTTCACACCACATCTCACACTCTCACAACTTCCACCACATCCACCTCACAATCTCACTACATCCTCTCACTTCACAATCTTCACTACATCTCACTTCACAATCTTCACTACATCTCACTTCACAATCTTCACTACATCTCACTTCACAATCTTCACGACATCTCACTTCATAATCTTCACTACATCTCACTTCACAATCTTCACTACATCTCACTTCACAATCTTCACTACATCTCACTTCACAATCTTCACTACATCTCACTTCACAATCTTCACGACATCTCACTTCATAATCTTCACTTCATCTCACTTCACAATCTTCACTACATCTCACTTCACAATCTTCACTACATCTCACTTCACAATCTTCACTACATCTCATTTCACAATCTTCACTACATCCCACTTCACAATCTTCACTACATCTCACTTCACAATCTTCACTACATCTCACTTCACAATCTTCACTACATGTCACTTCACAATCTTCACTACATCTCACTTCACAATCTTCACTACATCTCAATTCACAATCTTCACTATATCTCACTTAACAATCTTAACCACATCTCACTTCACAATCTTCACTACATCTCACTTCACAATCTTCACTACACCTCACTTCACAATCTTCACTACATCTCACTTCACAATCTTCACTAACACCATCCTTAATCACTACATATAACAACATCCATAATCACTACTTATAACACCATCCATCATCATCACTACATATAACACTATCTATCATCACTACATATAACACGATCCATCATCACTACATATAACACCATCCACCATCACTACATATAGAACCATCCATCACGACATATAACACCATTCAACATCACTACATATAACACCAACCATCATCACTACATATAATATCATCCATCATCACTACATATAACTCCATCCATCATCACTACATATGACACCATCCAGCATCACTACATATAACACCACCCATCATCACTACATATAACATCATGCATCATCAGTACATATAACACCATCCATCAACACTACATATAAACCAACCTATCATCACTACATATAATATCATCCATCATCACTACATATAACACCATCCAACATCACTACATATAACACCACCCATCATCACTACATATTACATCATCCATCACTACATATAACTCTATCCATCATCACTACATATAACACCATCCAGCATCACTACATATAACACCAACCATCATCACTACATATAACATCATGCATCATCCCTACATGTAACACCATCCATCATCACTACATATAAAACCATCCTATCATCACTACATATAACATCATGCATCATCACTTCATATAACACCATCCATCACTACATATAGAACCATCCTATCATCACTACATATAATATCATCCATCATCACTACATATAACCTTAAATTTCATCACCATACTTTATATAACACCATCTACTACATATAACATACGTCCTTCATCACTACATATAACACCATCCATCATCACTACATATTATAACACCATCCATCATCTCTACAAACACCAGTCCTCAATACTATAGTGATAAACAGAGCTTCATTTTGTTGTCAATTTCTTTAAATTCCAACCTTATTAAACCGTAATTCTTTCTGTATGGTCAAATTTTGATTTGACCTCAGTGAGAGAGCTGTTAGTGTCAGTACATCACAATGGTAATCCGACGCACTGTATCGAAGGTGTCTGAGGTGGAGGTGAAGGCTTGCAAGGATTTCGTTGTAGACTTCGACACCAGCTTTGTGGTGGTTGCAACAAACATCTACCCTGGTGTGGCCCCTAAGCAGATTCGACCATTGTTTGAGGAATGTGGACAGATCGACCTATTTGTGATGCCCGCAAAGACAACAAAAATGAACACTATGGCTTCGCATACATCCGATACTTTGACGAAGCCTCCTGTGATAAGGCTGTTGGACGATTGGATGGTGACACCATTGGCCGCAGCCGAAAATCAACTAACAAACTGGAAGTTAACTACTACAGTGCCCATGGTACCTTGAACAACCTTGACCGCCAAGCTGCTGAGTTCATTGTTCTATCCAATGTTGCCGACCAACAACCCGCCTCTATCCTTAAGAAGACCAACGTACGCACTACCGTTGCCAAGTCAGTTACCTTCAATTATGACAATTTGGGCGACATCAGGGAGCGCGAAACTTCCACAGCTACTTACACTCTGTCTGTACCTCCCAGCCAATGAATCTAACTCAACTGCTGCCATCGAATAAGAAAATGTCACCAATAGTTGTACCTCTGGGAACCTGGAGGGAGGCACCAACCCTGATGAAGGCTCAGTAATATCTACCATGTTATTTAAACACTTATAACACATATAACATCATCCATCATCACTGCATATAACACCATCCATCATCACTACATATAACACCATCTATCATCACTACATATAACATCATCCATCATCACTACAGATCGGTAGAGTAGTTATCGAGATTCTCGTGCGGACACACAAGCAAACACACACACACACACACAAACAGACATACTTCTTTGTTTTATATCGATAGAAGATAGATCATCACTACATATAACACCGCCCATCATCACTACATATAACATCATCCATCATCACTACATATAACACCACCCATCATCACTACATATAACATCATCCATCATCACTACATATAACATCATCCATCATCACTACATATATTACCATCCATCATCACTACATATAACATCATCCATCATCACTACATATAACACCATCCATCATCACTACATATAACATCATCCATCATCACTACATATAACACCATCCATCATCACTACATATAACATCATCCATCATCACTACATATAACACCATCCATCATCACTACATATAACACCATCCATCATCACTACAGATCGGTATAGTAGTTTCCGAGATTCTCGTGCGGACACATTAACACACACACAAACAAAAATACATACTTCTTTGTTTTATATATATAGATACAAGAAACAAAAATCTTTAATTATTTATTAATTGTAAGTTTTAAGGTTTTCCTGGAACCTTCATTTCCGGGTTAAAGTAAAAGCAAGGTTTTGTCTGGACTATTAGCATATAGACAGTTGCTGGTTGACGATACCGAAGACCTATACAGGTGTGTGGTGCTTGTGCTTGGTGATGCTTCGTTTATGAGAGATAATCCCAGGAGTGAACTTTGTTCTGAAAGGACAAACAAAAAAAGTCATTAGTTATCGTTGTCTCGGAAGTGTTTATATGTCGGTCACTCTTGTGTTGTCGATGTGTCCACCCCACAGAGTTATTGCGTGAAGTGACACATTAGACTTCAATTAAAGATCCTCTCCTCTCCATATGGAAGCTGTTCACACCTCTTGACAGTATTTGGTCTGATATTTAGTTATAAAGGTCGTTTTTTGTCTAGTTCATCTTCCTATGAAAATTAACAATTCATATCACGTTTTAGAGTTGTATGTTCTTCAAGCCAATTAACACAGTACAGGTAACACCAGAGTCAGGCAGGTACAGTGTTAAGCGTCGTGGTCTACTGCTGTCTTACTGAGTAACGATGATGAAGTAAAGTGGGAAATGACTTTGCCATGAGAGAGGAGAGGAAAGAGAGAAGGAAAGAATAGAAACGGGAAGTAAAGTAGTAGGGAGTAATAGCAGGTGGGCTGTCCACCTAGCTGAGTCGAGGTGATTGGTTGGGGTGGTGGCCATACACAGCACGCTCCTGCTCGCTCAAGGAAGGCTGGGGTGGGGGGAGCTAAGCTAGTTAGGCATTCAGTACTGTATTGTGTGTTAATTTATGTAAGTTAAATGGTGGTGTTATTTTTTCATGTATTGTATAAAGTGAGTCTCTTTTTTATATAATAACTCACCTGAAGTGTCGCTCCAGGAAAAGGTAACAGAGACCTTAATGACACAGGTAGATTGTCACTCCCCTCGCCGCCCAGCGTATCCCACCTGAAGATTAACCATCCCGGCGATACCTGGGGGGGGGGCTTAAGTATAATATATACTCTTATATAATAATGTTGATGCTATAATACACTGGCAGTCATAGTACAGTACATGTGTTGCCTTTATTGAGTTGAGTTTTGTATTTTTAGAAAAAGAGAGAGAAATCTGAGCAACATAATATGGAGACAGAGAGAGAGAGAGAGAGAGTGTATTACATTGCCACACCTGATTCCTTCCTGGTGTATATTTTTACCACCTCTGGTACAACTGTGTCTCTTGCCGATCTATTTTGCACTGTCGCTTCCTGCCTTTCATCTTCCACCTTTCATCTTCTCCTTCATCTTCTTCTCCCCATCGTCTTTCTCCTCCATCTTACCCCTTCATCTTCCCTCCCTTCTTCCTCCCTTCCATCTCCCCCATTCATTTCTTCCCCCTTCATCTTCCTTTCCCCTTTATTTTACCCCTCCATCTTCCCTCCTTTTGCCTTCCTCCTTCGGTCTTCTCCTTTCTTTTCCACCAATCTCCTTACCTTCCACTGCTGTCTTAGTCCATTACTGTTTTAAGAAATTTAGTTTTTTCAAGGATTTCGATATTTCATTCACTTACAATTCTTTTTTGTTTTAATTTCATTTTCTCACTCCTGATTCAAGTGATTCAAGAGATGCAGATAATTTGAAATATCCAGCCCTTATAATGTCTTTAGTGCCTCTTAAACTTGGGTAAATATTATTCCATTAAGTTTATAAACAAATACGTACACGACTCAGACACGTTGGTATTATAATCACAAAGCAAAGATATCGAGAAGTTGTGACGCTTCATCTGTACAACCAGTTGAGAATAAACTTTCCTTCTCTAAAAGTTACAAGAAATGAGGGAGAGTTTCTCGCCAGGGGGCGCAGCGCTGTGAGAGAAAAATTAAATAAGCCTGATTAGCTAAGAAGACGACCAGGGGTAAGAAATGGTCCGTCTTGAGGATGTGGTTCAGGAGGTGAGGTGAAGATATAAACCTCGAAGACGTCATAAAACACAGAGATGACACTATTTCTAACCTTCCCAAGTCTCTGGTGGGTGGCAGGTGATCACCAACATGAAATACACCAACATGAAATACACCAACATGAAATACACCAACATGAAATGCGCCAAAATGAAATAGAAGATGCCAAGTGAGGTTGATTATGACTCAGACAGTAACCATAGCAGAACCTAAAAACAGCCAAGACTGTTCTAAAATGAGAACTTAAATTATAATTTCTGCCCAAGAGTGCGAGTGAGTGAACTTTAATTTCCATTATAGTACAGTATAAAACTTTAATGAGTTTATCTTCAACGTGATCTTAAATTTTAGTGGGTGAATTTTTTCATTAGATAATTAAGTCTTTGAGAATAACATTTTAAGGCGGCCATTTAGTGTCATCATGCTGTAAGATGTAGATACGCTCCAAAAGTATGTTTACGATTTTGTGTTAGACGATATGACACAACAGACAAAGGATTTTGACGACCCTACCGAGACAACAGGAGTCACAGTGTTCATTTTGAAATTCATCGGTCTCCTCCATAAAGGCACTTTTGGAGTGTTTGTTTACAACTCCTAGTGGTTAATGTGATGCAGCAGTGTACAGCTCATAGTCCATAAGGTGTTTCTTAGGCCAGACCCTTGAAAGTACAGTGGGTGGTTACACTACTCACCTGCCTTACACTCTCCCTGATGCTTTTGTTAGATGTTGAAACAGGAACTGTGGATCAACCTGTACAGCTTCTCCTTTTACTTTCACGCAAACAATAGATTTAACATGTTGCCTAAGTACTTTGATGAAACAATAAGCACAAATGTGTTATCGTCATGATCCGCCTTATGTGATTATATTGCCAGTTGATGTGGGCCCGACCTTGTTTTGACACACTGACTGGCCTCGTGTTAATTTATTCTCACTTAACATACTTTTTTCGTACCTGAACTCCTCGACCGAACGCTCTTAAAGTTTGTAGAGAAGTTGAAACAGGTCTTATTGATATTCGTGTAGGCAGATTGATAGAGGTCCCAGCAATAAGAGAGTACAGCCGGGTCCTGCTGGAGACACTG
>NW_024737330.1:0-13629 GCF_018991925.1 Homarus americanus
GCCAAAATCTTCTCCTTCAGGCGCTGGAGGCGGGGATTCTCGATGGCGTCCAGCGAATAGTGGTTAAGAATGGGGACCAAGGGCCTGTGGTCTGTGATGAGGTCGAAGTGCTGTAGGCCAATCAAGTAGAACTTGCACTTCGATAAGGCCCATACCACTGCCAGCAGCTCCAGCTCGATGGTAGCGTAGCGAGACTCAGCATTGGTGAGGAAGCGAGAGCCACACTGTACGAGCCGGTACTTTCCTCCACCGTGATCCTGGAGAAGGGCGTAACCAACCCCGTACAGGCGCGAGGTGTCTGTCTGGAGGACGGTGGGGAGCGCTGGGTCGAAAGTAGCGAGGATAGGTGGACTTGACAGGGCCTCCTTCACCTTATGAAAGGCGAGGGCGTGGTCAGGGGTCCACGTGAACGTCCTCTTGGGGCTCATCAGGGGGCGGAGAGGCCCGGCAGCGGTGGAGACGTCAGGAGAAAATTCTGCCAGCTGGTTCACCAGGCCCATGAAAGACCTTAGATCCGTAAGGTTGGCAGGTTTCGCAAAGTCCGCTATGGCGCGAACTTTCTCCGGGTTAGCAGCAATGCCATCCCCTGAGAGTCGGTAGCCGCAGAAAGACACTGCAGGTGCGGCCAAGACGAACTTCTCGGCATTCAGAGTGATGCCGTGCGTCCTACACCTGGTCAGTACCTCGTCGATGCGGCGAAGATGCGTCAGGTAGTCCTCATCGTAGAGGAGGACGTCGTCCACTACCTTCACGCAGTTGGTCACGCCTTGAAGTGCCATGTCACCACGGAGACAGAAGGCGTCCCCCGTAGCAGCGAATCCCATAGGGCCACGGCAGTAGCGGAAGCGTCCGTAAGGCGTGATGAAAGTGGTCAGTGGCTGATCCTCCTTCTTCAGTGGGATCTGCCAGTAACCACAGAGGGCGCCCATCGTCGAGAAGTGCCGTACCTTCGGATCCACACTCCGTATAGCTGCAAAAGGTGTGGGTGAAGGGTGGGCGGGACGGGACACCTGGCTGTTAAGCTTAGACAAGTCGGTAGTAATCCGCACTCCACCGTTAGTCTTAGCCACAGCAACTAAAGGGTGGCACCAAGGGGATGGGTCGTCACCAACGGGCACGATGACACCCTGGGCCACCATGGAATCCAGTTCCTTCTTGACTGAATCCCTGAAGGCGAGAGGAATCAACCGGGGAGTGTGTATGGCAAACGGCTGTGCATCTTCCCGCAGGTGTATCCTCATAGGCGCACCCGCCATAGCCTTCAGTGGCGCGGTCCGTAGGGCCTCCTTCGTCACCAGCACATCTGAGTACTCCTTCAGGAAGTAGGCCCTTGTGGCTGAAGGAGACGTCTCGCTGTGAAGAGGAAGCAGCCGTGACTTGGGTGGAGGCGGGGAGGGAGTGGACGCGGGTTCTGGGCAGATCTGTGTGGCAGCGCCAGGCGCGTCGCTCGTCGACTCACGCACCCTGCTGGCGGTGTAACGAGCAGCTGGGATCTGCTCGGGAAAGTTTCTGGGCACCACGCCTAACTCCTTGCAGTGCTCCCACGACAACAAGGGTGTAGCGACAGTAGGCTGCACGTCGATCCATCGGTGACACGACCTGTCGCCGTAGGTGATCTCTGCTTGAAAGGAGCCCACAGCGTCCGGCATCTGGGAACCGTCCGCATTGTAGTACAGCAGCTGCGGCGGTGGTCCCAGGTCACGTTTGGTGAGGCCCAGTTTCTGGAGGTGCTTCAACCCAATCACCGTAGTATCACCTCGATGTGACCCGACACATCACCGTGTGTGACGGCGATGTGGATAGTAGGGGAAGGGGTAGCCCTGGGGCGTGTGGTCGATTCCACCCTCCTGATGTGACTCCGCTGCTGCTTGGGGCTGCATGGGCCATCTGGAGGGGGCTGTGTGCGAACCACCCCGAGGGAAGTGCGCTGCTGTCCTCCTCGTCTCGGGCTTTTGGGCTTGGGTTGGCGGCAGCACTTGTCGTAGTGTCCATAGCGACCGCAGGCCTGACACTTGTGGCCTCGTGCAGGGCACCTGTCTGTGTTAGACCAGTGGCCCTTACGGTCACATCCACGACACAGTGCGTCGGCGGCCGGGCAAGTCTTGGGGCCATGCTGCTTTCCACAGCTGCCACAGGAAGCACTAGGCGGAGGCGTGGAAGAACGTGTGGCAGCCTTCATGTTGTTGGCCTCCTTCTTACCCTTCTTGTACTGAGAGATTGCTCTCACAGCAGGATGGGCCCGTAAGGCAGAGGTGGCGGACTTGGTGGCCTCGTATGACCGACATTCAGTCACTACCACCTGGAGTGTGGAGGAAGCGTCCAGGGGGATGAGTCGCTGCATCAACTCTTCGTGCCTGACACCTGTCAAGATCCCGTGCTTGATCCAGGCTTCCTCACATTCCCGGCTGTGCGCCTTCCAGACGTCGATCTCCTCTGACAAACTCTTCAAGCGTACAAAAAAGTCGTCAAAGGATTCGTTCTTCGCCTGCTTGCAGCTGGTGAAGGCACGGCGACGCAAAGCCTCGTTGTTCCGACTTTTAACGTGCTCCTGTAAAAGGTCGAGCACATCCGTCACTGAAGATGTAGAATCGGGAGGCACTTGCAACCTTGTACTCCAAAACTCTCTGGGTCTCCAGCGACAAACACATCCGCAGTTGGATGAGCTGTTTGTTTGGAGGCATGCTATCAAGGTCCACCATCGTGGAGTAATCTGTCCAACGCCGCCTCCACTCACGAAAAAGCTGAAACGTGACGTCTGGTGAGAGGGCGGGTGGGGGTTGAACAGATGCCTTGGGAGCTGTTGGGATAGCAAGGGTACCTGCAGGACGCTGGTGTGGTGGAGGAGGGAGGGTACTGGCGCCTATATGCGCGCTACCTGCGAGTGAGGGAGGGTGGGTTAGCGCCAGGGTCGCCAATAGTGCCTCAAAACGCAACTTTTCCTCCTCTCTTCATGTCTCCTCCCTCTGAAGTTCCATCTCTCTACGTCTCTCGTCCCGGTCGTCCATCCACCTCAGAATTGTGGCAATGTCCGTCACTGGAGGTGGAGGATGAGAGTCTGCGCCCGGTGGAGGAGAAGATGGTGGTGAGTCGTGTCTCCCTTCTTGACGTTGTACCTTCTTACCTCCCATCTTTGTGTGTGCGTGGACTGCACTGTTTAGTATATAAAGTGGCGCCTCAACAGCTCGAACCACATATATATGACATAAACAGCGCAGAGATCACGCATATAGTCCACTGTTCTGTCCGTGAGCGAGTGCGTGCGTGTGTGCGTGTGTGTGTGTCTGAGAGATTGCTTCGTGGTGGCCTTAATGCCGGTGGCTGGAGACGTGGCGGGAGTGAGACCGTCAGTATCACCCGGGATGTCACACGAGAAGGGTGTACGCCTGCGTGCTCCATGAGTACCACCAAAAACAGGCCAATGCTCAACTCTCAGCTCTAGACACACACTAATACACTGACACTAACACTGCCACCGTCACTAAAACGCACTGTGACGGAGCAACACTGCACATCGCGGCGAAACACAGCGCAACACAACACAACACACTATGAGTCGACGCGCATGACGCGCATCATCGGCAGACGTAACTGTCTCGGCACCGTTCACACACTTTGTAAGTCCACAGATCCTAGGCACTGCGCCATGGTGGTTACAAGTTCCCCAAAGAAAGCAGTGATGGGTAGGGAAACACTGTGTAACACTGAAGTCCGTTTATTATGGATGATAGAAATACAAGTGGTGACTCGCGTGTCCCATGCACGGCTCACACAGTCAGACTGAGGCTGCCTTGCCATATGGCAGCCTCGGGGCAATGTTGCCACATAACGTGCAGTGTTGCCACGTGATGATATATATAAATGCTACTCGGCACAGTAGCTTATATACAGGGTTGCTACTCGGCACAGTAGCTTATATACAGGGTTGCTACTCGGCACAGTAGCTTATATACAGGGTTGCTACTCGGCACAGTAGCTTATATACATAACCTACACTATTTATCATAGAGTATGTGAACAATATCGACGCCATATTGGTTACCATCTTTGAGTCATATAATTAGTTAGCTACATAGTGTTAATTATTTAGTTAAATAGGAAAAAATAATCTACTAGCGTGTGTTGTGACCAAAATAAATCAACATTGTATTTACTTTCTCCTCCAGGGGGCACTAAGTCTAGAAAAATGACACAATTGACATCTACATAAAGTGACTGATCAAGGGTAGATATTGGCTACCTTTTGTGTTACTTTGAGGTCGTAAGAACACACAGAGCTGCTCTTAAGGATGATTACCACAATACACCTCAACCAGTTTCTCATTCACTAAGGTCAAACAATAAATCTGGTTCACAAGATACACCGTAAATTTTATTAGAATACAATAATCAATTACTGTATTATTGTATTGAGGCGAATAGTCTTATGGTGTTAAGATGTGTTCTTAAGCCACGAAGGTAAACAAAGGGTATTCAATATCTGCCTTGGTTGACGATGATCTGTAGATGTTAGCAAGTCCTCCTCCTCCTGCTCTCGAGTAAGGTAAGGAAGGCCTCACCTGACCAAAATTGTTAATTAAGATAGATTACCTGAAGATTAACCCTCCCAGCTTACTTCAACTAATGATTAACCTAACGCTACCTGGGAAGTTAAGTTAGGTTAGATTAAGTTAGGTTAGGTTAAGTTAGGTTAGGTTAGGGTAGGTCAGGTCAGGTCAGGTCAGGCAGTGCCAGTGTAGTTTATCTTGAGGTTAAATAAACTAGAGGCTAATCTTCACATGAGCCACTAAGACACTTTGACGGAGGCGGTTACGTACAACAGGAAAGCTCTGATAACATATAATGTACAGTATATACCGTTTAAGTTGCGTCAACAGCTCTATACACCACTTATTGACTTACTCATTCACTGCCGTAGAAATATTTACTTCTCTAACAGGTTTCTATATGGTTCCCAGTCATTATAATACGACCTTGTAAAATCAAATGATCTAAATTAAACTAAATGTATCCAAATTAAACTTATTAGCTAACAAATCCTTCTAAAACACGATATATGCAAATAAATAGTTCTAAATTCAACTTAACTTATCGTAATATAACTATTATAACTAAACCATTTTAATTAAACCTAACCTAAACACCTCAAGTGCCACAAACAGAAGGAAAAAAACACCTTTAATATTATCGTGTAAGAGGCCCCTGTAACCCACTAACTCCAGGTAATGCATCTATATCAATCTACCTGCGTCGGAAGCTCTATACGTGACTATGATCGTTACCCACTGCTGGAGAACATTTGTACTTCTATAATTACCCCTGGAGAAACAATGCACCAATTTACGATTTATTTATTTTATTTTTCATTTATTTTTTATTCTTGGTCCATACTGTAAACACCGCCCGCTTGTGAGTCCCGTCAGCCATTTTGTTCTAACTTTCGGGGATTCTAAAATAAACTATAAATAAATAAATAAATAAAACAAGCATCTTTTGTTTTTCTAACCCATGAGCTGTGAGTCTTCACTATATACTTCAACATTACTGTAAACTAAGGCTAGAGAGAGTGTGTACAGTACTAGTGGAGCCAAGACGAGAAGGTATTTCAAATCCCTAAAGGGTTTTACAAGTGGAGAGTCTTACAAGTGGAGGGTCTTACAGGTGGAGGGTCTTACAAGTGGAGGGTCTTACAGGTGGAGGATTTTAATAAGGATAAATACAACAAGTCTTACAGTTGAATCAGCCAAGTCGAGGAAAACTCTTAAGAGTCATGTAACTTCTACCTGGTGTTACCTGTAATCAAGCTAAGGTATATGTTAGAAGAATATTATCTCGTTACTATCCATTCCTCTTCCACTATCCTGCGAGGTGGTGTATTAATAGGCACAGATACTCATGATAAAGAAGGAATAAAGAGAAAGACGCAAGATACCTATAAAATGCGACAGAATATACCTACACATGCGTAATCCTAACCCATCCCAACCCAACCCAACCCTATCCTACCCTCAGCTTCACCACATACACAAAGTCATTCTTGGTATCAGAGTGACGCATAAACACCCTGTATCGCCTAAGACACATTTGAATCGGATGGTTCGTTGGCGGTTTTATTTCTTCGGTATAAACCAGTGAAGCAATTAGTTCGTGGGAACAGCGAGTCAAAATACTTCACATCAGCTTCGTTTACGACCTCCAGCTGATATTTACTTCTGTTGTCTATATCAATCACATTTTATAATGAAAACAAAAATATGGTTAGTTACTTATAAATGAAAATAAATCATACTTAGATACTTAGGAGTGGGGAAAAAAGATACTTAAGATACTTAAAATGAAAACACTCTTTGATACTTAAATTAGGACAAAATAAACGGACATAAAGATTTAACTATGAGCGGTGGATATTACGACATGTACCGGCTATCAATACAGAGGCGCTATTTAGCCGTGAAGTTCTCTCAGAAACCCAACAAGACAATATGTGGTCACGTAAAATTTTCAGGTTAATTTTTAACACCATCCGTCATTTTAAACCTTGGCACCTGTAGATTAAGAAAATATATGGTGATATTTTTTCTGATGGGATAAAGGTCGTATTTGTCCAGAGAAGTAAGAGAGGAAAAAAATCACTTGAGAGGCATGACGCACAGAGTGTCTAAGGTAATAAAAGATCATATACTACCATTTGGGTTTTCAAATTAAGTTCATTACATAAAATATCAAACTCATAAAGATTACAAAAGAACAGAACACCATGAGCTCTCTACAGCTATTGTCAGCTGAAAATATGCTGATGTACAGAAGCTACACAATGTTATTGGTGACTGTAATCCCAGGAAAATGATGCTCTTATAAACTTGGTAACTGGAGCTGTAATGTCAGAAAATGCCAAATATGACAATCTATGTGCATATGAGGTTGGAAGACAGAATTATGAAAATTTTGTCAAGGAACGTATTGTTGGTCCATTGAACATCTGGGAAAAGCTGTCCAAGGTTAATCTACTGTCGTGGAAAGCAGCAAATAAGACTTCAACCATTAAATTGCTATCACAAGTTATAGAACTTAAGCAGGACATACAGTATGTGCATCACAGAAGGGCAGCACTGTACATATCAAGTCACCAGACACTGATGTGTTTGGCATATTAAAGCAGCCTCAACTTGGAGAAAATACAAGTATGATAACAGGAACTGGTGAGCGACGACACATTGGGCAGAGAGCTTTACAGGTTTCCATGCCTTCACAGGATCTGACTGCATTGGAAAATTTGTTGGCAAAGGAAAGAAAGCATGTTGGAGCACTTTGATGAAATCTAACACAAAAGTCCTAGATGCATTCAAGATGCTGAGTAGACCAAATGCCCTCCAGCAGACATGTATATTGGTCTAGAGGAATTTGTATTTAAGCTCTACTGTCCACGAATGACTTTCACTAAACTGTCAAAACTTAGATGGCATCTCTTCAAGATAACGCAGGCAGAAGCTGGAGAACTACCAGCGACTGCAGCAACTCTAAAGTATCATATATTGAGAGGAAGGTATCAAGCTCTTCTGTGGTCTTGTGATGCAGACAGTGAAATGCTTTCACAATTAGAGCATGGCTGGAAGATTGACAATGACTGTTTCATACTAGTAATATCAGACCAACCACCAGCTCCAGAAGCAATCACAGAACTTGTTAAATGTGGATGTGGCGTCAGGAAATGTGGATCATTGTCATGTTCATACAGAAAGAATCAGAAAGAATAGCATGACATGCACCGAGATGTGTAACTGTCAAGCAGATGATGAGAAATGCCTAAACAAGGTGAAGGAATCTGTTGTACACAGAAGACTCTGATGACGAGGACTGAAGCAATGTCGTAAATAATAACTTGTGACTTGTATACACATGATGTATAACACTACAAACTTTTAATAAATATAAAACGGTGGTTCTAAGCTTTTCAGATAATGGTAATAAGTATATGTTTAATTTCCAGTATTTGTCTTTAGCAATTAATTTTACTTACTGCAATCTCTTCTTTGCCAGAGACAGGATGGCATATATGAGCATCCATGTTTGTAACACACTTAAGATATTATAACAGCATTCATAATATATTATGTTAAATTGTAATCATATAATACTACATGTTCATAGGTTATTAGTCATGTTTTAAGTTACTTAGGACTTAATGGTAATACGTCTGTGGTTCATTACGCCGCTCTTTGATAAAACTTCTTTAATGGCATAAAACTTATAATAAACCGTTCAGAAAAAATTACACCACAGTTCCTTAACATAGTTTATAAGGATTATTACGATGTATGGTGTCAAAAATTAACATGAAATTTTTACGGGATTACTTAAGCTCCTACACTAAAACCTGCCGACCTAACCTAACCTTTTTTACCCACCTCCACCTACTTACCTAACCTGACATAATCTAACCTAACCTGACATAATCTAACCTAACCTGACATAATCTAACCTAACTTGACATAATCTAACCTAACCTGACATAATCTAACCTAACCTGACATAATCTAACCTAACCTGACATAATCTAACCTAACCTGACATAATCTAACTTAACCTGACGTAATCTAACCTAACCTGACATAATCTAACCTAACCTGACATAATCTAACCTAACCTGACATAATCTAACCTAACCTGACATAATCTAACCTAACCTGACATAATCTAACCTAACCTGACATAATCTAACCTAACCTGACGTAATCGAACCTAACCTGACAAAATCGAACCTAACCTGACATAATCGAACCTAACCTCCCCGTCTGACATAAGCTAACCTAATCAAACCTAACTTTCCCACCTACCGACCGTAACCTATCTACTTATTACCTACCTAACCTAACTTTCCCACCTACCGACCGTAACCTATCTACTTATTACCTACCTAACCTAACTTAACCCAACCTGACGTAATCTAACCTAACCTATTGAAACTTAACTTAACCACCTACCTCATCTAACACCACTTTGTAATCTCTTTGCACTACCGCTCACAGGATGAGTATGGGGGGGCACAATAAACTAGCTTCTAAGTGGCAAACTTAACAAAACTAACCTAACCTAACCCAACCTGACTTAACCTAACCTGATCTGATCTATCCAACTTAAACATCTTAGAATATATAAAAAAGCCGCTAGGTTAATTTAGGCTAAATATGGTTGATTCATATTTCGTTTTGACAGAAATTCCCGGCAAAATAACGTATCAATATTGAGAACCACCGCCATGTTGGTTCCACGTTAACAAGACACGGATACACTACAGAATAACCCGCGTTCGTTTAACCTCAATTACTACAGTTTTCTTTATAATCTTACTTCACAATCTTCACTACATCTCACTTCACAATCTTCACTACATATCACTTCACAATCTTCACTACAACTCACTTCACAATCTTCACTACATCTCACTCCACAATCTTCACAACATCTCACTTCACAATCTTCACTACATCTCACTTCACAATCTTCACTACATCTCACTTCACAATCTTCACTACATCTCACTTCACAATCTTCACTACATCTCACTTCACAATCTTCACTACATCTCACATCACAATCTTCACTACATCTCACTTCACAATCTTTACCACATCTCACTTCACAATCTTCACTACATCTCACTTCACAATCTTCACTTCATCTCACTTCACAATCTTCACTACATCTCACTTCACAATCTTTACTACATCTCACTTCACAATCTTCACTACATCTCACTTCACAATCTTCACTACATCTCACTTCACAATCTTCACTACATCTCACTTCACAATCTTCACTACATCTCACTTCACAATCTTCACTACATCTCACTTCACAATCTTTACCACATCTTACTTCACAATCTTTACCACTTCTTACTTCACAATCTTCACTACATCTCACTTCACAATCTTCACTATATCTCACTTCATAATGTTCACCACATCTCACTTCACAATCTTCACTACATCTCACTTCACAATCTTCACTACATCTCACTTCACAATCTTCACTACATCTTACTTCACAATCTTCACTACATCTCACTTCACAATATTCACTACATCTCACTTCACAATCTTCACTACATCTCACTTCACAATCTTCACCAAATCTCACTTCACAATCTTCATTACATCTCACTTCACAATCTTCACTACATCTCACTTCACAATCTTCACTACATCTCACTTCACAATCTTCACCACATCTCACTTCACAATCTTCACTACATCTCACTTCACAATCTTCACCACATCTCACTTCACAGTCTTCACTACATCTCACTTCACAATCTTCACTACTTCTCACTTCACAATCTTCACTACATCTCACTTCACAATCTTCACTACATCTCACTTCACAATCTTCACTACATGTCACTTCACAATCTTCACTACATCTCACTTCACAATCTTCACTACATCTCACTTTACAATCTTCACTACATCTCACTTAACAATCTTCACCACATCTCACTTCACAATCTTCACTACATCTCACTTCACAATCTTCACTAAACCTCACTTCACAATCTTCACTACATCTCACTTCACAATCTTCACTAACACCATCCTTCATCACTACATATAACAACATCCATCATCACTACTTATAACACCATCCATCATCATCACTACATATAACACTATCCATCATCACTACATATAACACGATCCATCATCACTACATATAACACCATTCACCATCACTACATATAGAACCATCCATCACGACATATAACACCATCCAACATCACTACATTTAACACCAACCATCATCACTACATATAACATCATCCATCATCACTACATATAACTCCCTCCATCATCACTACATATGACACCATCCAGCATCACTACATATAACACCACCCATCATCACTACATATAACATCATGCATCATCACTACATATAACACCATCCATCATCACTACATATAAAACCCACCTATCATCACTACATATAATATCATCCATCATCACTACATATAACACCATCCAACATCACTACATATAACACCACCCATCATCACTACATATAACATCATCCATCATCACTACATATAACTCTATCCATCATCACTACATATAACACCATCCAGCATCACTACATATAACACCAACCATCATCACTACATATAACATCATGATCATCACTACATATAACACCATCCATCATCACTACATATAAAACAATCCTATCATCACTACATATAACATCATCCATCATCACTACATATAACACCATCCATCACTACATATAGAACCATCCTATCATCACTACATATGATATCATCCATCATCACTACATATAACACCATCCATCATCACTACATATAAAACCAACCTATCATCACTACATATAATATCATCCATCATCACTACATATAACACCATCCAACATCACTACATATAACACCATCCATCATCACTACATATATTACCCTCCTATCATCACTACATATAACACCAACCATCATCACTACATATATCATCATGCATCATCACTATATATAACACCATCCATCATCACTACATATATTACCCTCCTATCATCACTACATATAACACCATCATCATTACTACATATAACGCCATCCTTCATCACTACATATAACACCATCCATCATCACTACATATTATAACACCATCCATCATCACTACATATTATAACACCATCCATCATCTCTACAAACACCATCCCTCTTTACTATAGTGATAAACAGAGCTTCATTTTGTTGTCAATTTCTTTAAATTCCAACCTTATTAAACCGTAATTCTTTCTGTATGGTCAAATTTTGATTTGACCTCAGTGAGAGAGCTGTTAGTGTCAGTAATCCACAATGGTGTTCCGACGCACTGTAACAAAAGTTTCAAAGGTTGAGGTGAAGCCTTGCCAGGTGAAGGAGAAGGGCCCCCGATCTAACAAACTGCAGACCACAAAGCACACTAAACCTCAAAACAACAAGAAGAAGAAGGAAACTACCACTTTCTGCCATGTACAAAAGGACCAGTACCTGCCATGGGGAGACTACATCTTCACTGGGAAAAAGACAAAGAACAACAAGAAGCGTTGACCCAACATTTCTGATATTTAAAAATAATAAAAAACATATTAATTGATTTTGTTTGTATTATTTATGCTTTTATTATTTTCAACTGTAAACGTGCTGTTTTTGGGAATATACTTTGAGTTACATAATATTTAGGTACAGCAGTTTATTTCACTGTATCTCCTTGTGTGAGTGTGTGGGTAGTGTGTGGATAGTGTGTGGGTACTATGGGTGTGTGGGCATTATGGAGAACTAGTCATGGCTAACTGTGACCCTATATACGGGTTACATCGGCCTCAACGCCCTTGTCTCAGCGCTATCTCATATATCCAAATTTCACATATTTAAAAGTATTAGATAACCAAAATATCTGGAAAATATTTAGTTAAAAATACAAATAATAAAACAAAATCGAAAACAGAAAGAAAAAACAATACCCGTGAAAGTGGAAATAAGGAGGAGGCAGAGCAGACGATACACAGGAAGGCAGTAATCATCATCCCCGTGTGAACCAGCCAGAGAAGAACTCCTTCGCCTCACCGTCCACCCATATACGATCAGCTGAGTGAAGTTGCCTCGTGTTGCAGTAAACTTTATCTGTAAAAGGACAATTTACTTTTACTTTTATTGTTTATCTTACTGTTTATAACTGTTTATTTTCTCTTACATAATGTACACTAACTATGGGAGTGTACAGTAAGTTATACCGGATGGCAACAAATTCACATTCGTCTTGCAAATATTAAAACATTACCCTAACAACAGTATTGTATAACAACACGAGCTAAAGTGATGTGTAAAAAGGTGGGTTGCAAAAAAAGAAATATTATTCTTTTAAGTCTTTTTCAGTTTGTTCAGTGTTAACAACATTATAGGTCATATTTCATGCAGTATGCACAGTCACCCAGCACTACACCTTCCTCATCCACCCCCTACACCTTCCTCACCCATCACTACACCTTCCTCATCCACCCCTCCACCTTCCTCACCCAGCGCTACACCTTCCTCATCCACCACTACACATTCCTCATCCACCACTACACCTTCCTCACCCAGCACTACACCTTCCTCACCCACCTCTACACCTTCCTCACGCAGCACTACACCTTCCTCACGCAGCACTACACCTTCCTCATTCACCCCTACACCATCCTCACGCAGCACTACACCTTCCTCACCCAGCGCTACACCTTCCTCACCCAGCGCTACACCTTCCTCATCCACCACTACACATTCCTCATCCACCACTACACCTTCCTCACCCAGCACTACACCTTCCTCACCCCACCTCTACACCTTCCTCCGCTCACCCCCTACCTTTCCTCACCCAGCACTACACCTTCCTCATCCACCCCTACACCTTGCCTCACCCAGTACTACTCCTTCCTCATCCACCCCTACACCTTGCCTCACCCAGCACTACACCTTCCTCATCCACCCCTACACCTTGCCTCACCCAGCACTACACCTATCTCATCCACCACCACACCTTTCCTCACCCAGCACTACACCTTCATCATCCACCACCACACCTTGCCTCAGCCAGCACCACACCT
>NW_024737331.1:0-10013 GCF_018991925.1 Homarus americanus
GTTACAATAATAGAATGACAAGACACAAACTAACTTGGAAATAATTATCTTGAAGTTCGGGTGAGGAAGATCAAGAGAAGACAGAGTGAGGACTGTAACATTAAAAGATCATTTGGTAGAGAGATAAATGTCTGAATAAGTAAAGCAGAGATTATGTTGATGTTTGAAATTATGGAGATAATGGAATAGGATGACTGAATAATTGAGGCAGATAGAAGACAAGTAGATACGAGGAGAGCAGTAGATATACAGTGTAGTAGGCAGCTGTCAAACAGGGAGGTACTACCGCCTGGGAAGATATTGGAAGCATAATGTGTTGTCTAATGGTAGACCCTGCTGCCATATGGCATCACGAATATTGTGACCAAGTCCCAAGTTGCTGATCTGACTTTTTGCCTCATTTACTCACAATTGCAGGGTCTCAATTGTTTCTCTTACTTGATAACACAACATACATATACTGTAGTGTAGCGTTTCCCACTATTGATTTTTTTCTTTGTATTTCTTTATTATTATTATTATTATTATTAGGGTTGTTATTACTATTATTATCATTATTATTTTATTTTACTTTTGATTAAAAATTTTATTTACTATGAATTACTGTATTATTATTATTATTATTATTATTATTATTATTATTATTATTATTATTATTATTATTATTATATAATATTTTCGCCCCCAGGTCCCGATGTGGGTCAGTGACCTGTGCCCGGGTGGGCTAATCCCCGTACCAAAAAAAAAAAAAACCCTCCGTGTATGATTTGAGAGACGAAGAAATCTGGGGTTGTTTTTATGATCCATTTTGATAGTCAGCGACAAACGACTTACTGTATTTGTGGTACATAAAGCGAATAAAGACAGTTTATGTTGTTTAAGAGCATTTCCGTTTCCAATAATATTTCATCATAACACAGTACTGAACATTGTAACTGTAAATACTTGTCTTTATGAATACCATTGCACATCTTATCTGGGGTCATTACGTAACTGACAGTATGTCTGTTTTTCAGTGTCGAATGGTCGGTCAGTCGACATATACTTCACACCTTGTCAGGACCCATCACTTACCTTCCCACACCTCCGACAGTTTTATAGGTAATACTTTAAGATAAGGAAACCATTAGTGTCCCGCCAGCTTGTCTGGACACAGACCCATAAATTTGGTGGTGAGGGAACGGTAGACAAGACTAAGTACACAGCTCATCAGTTAATGCCTTGGCTTCTTGCCAAAAGTTAACCACCAGCACTTAATTTGACAAACATATTGGATATAACTAAACTACGTAATCTTTTAAATGCGGGAGTCAATTACTGTAATGCGGTGATAAGGTGATAACTGAGGCCTGTGTTGTCGCCACAACTAAGAGGGGCTTCATAACGTTCCACAAAACAAACTATAAATAACAATACTTCCCCTGTAGGATCGATATATTTATTAAGGAAGGTCTTAGTTTTCGTAGCAAAAAGTCCAGGAATAAAGAACATTTTAGTTAAGGCGCAAACACAAATCCCCGCTTCTCACTCAATTTAGGTAATGCAGTTGTTAGTAAACTGCTTCCCGCTTGAGTTAATGTGTATGAACATAACACTCTTACACCTGCTGTGTGTGCACTGTGCCGCACAGATGTCCCTCTTACATACCTGGACAGATATATTTACTTTAATAATTTATCTATTCAGGTAATTAGCGAAAATGTAGAAAACAATTCATTCTTATTTGTTTATTTCGAACATTATATCCAGCATTTTGAGCGAGTACACGTAATGAAATATGATTTATATATTTGATAATTGTTACGAGTTGGGGATTTATAATATAGTTAAACGTCTACCCAGATCCCAACAGGTAACAAAAAAAACAAAAACAAAGACAATCGGACTATAAAAGGGTAGACAAAGGATGCGAGTTTTCGTTGTGTATAATAGAGTACCATAAATCCCTTAACAAAATATTCAGCTTATAAATTACCCTTAACCAAACTTAACTTAAACATTAACAGTATATACATATTAATACAACATAAACAATTTTGAAGCAAGTGGACGTGGGGGAGGCAATACAAGATACAAGTACTTAAGTGAGGAGCTGAGATGGCTGGCGAGTAAGGCTGAGTATTGTAGAAGACGGTAGGTAGTCACTGTCCGTAGGTTTAGAGGATAGATGATCCTGTGGTCACTTCCCAGAGCCAAGTGCTCTCTCCTCGAATTGGAGCTGACAAAGAAGACTTTGAGGAGGTGACGCAACAACCAGGATATGGAGAAGGGAAACCCCGGAGTGTTTAACTAAGACGAGTCATACTCGTGTCTCGTCCCTAGATGGCGTTGCTCGTGGTGCTGGGTAGGTAGATCAAGACAATAGATGGCGTGGTTCGTAGTGCTGGGTGGAGGGGTTCGTAACATAATGTTTTTCGAATCAATTTCCAAGAAGGATTACTTGTATATTTCATTCATAATCCTTGGTTTTAACAAAATTAACATATGCGTCAAACAGATGAAAAAAAAAGGGTTTTACCAGGAAATAAATGTTTAACGGTCAATAAGAAAGCCTACAGCTACCTTCCTTATGTAACGCTGAAGGCTTATCCTCGGTATGTAAGATTATACGCTGTGAGACTTACAGCTAAGACTCCTGGAGTGAGCTTTAGTTAATGACAAAGTTCATAAGTGAGTGGGGGGTGAGTGGTGGCCAAGACGTGTTGGAGGGGGATATGTGGTGGCCAAGACGTGGAGGAGAGGAGTGAATGGTGGCCAAATCATGGTGGAGGGAGGTGAATGGTGGCCAAGACATGGAGGAGGGAAGTGCGTGTGGCCAAGATGTGGAGGAGGGAGGTGAGTGATGACCAAGACGTGGAGGAGGGAGGTGAGTGGTGGCCAACACGTGGAGGAGGGAGGTGAGTGGTGGCCAAGACGTGGAGGGAGGGGTGCGTGTGGCCAAGATGTGGTGGAGGGGGAGGTGAGTGAAGACGTGAGAGGGAGGTGTGTGGTGGCCAAGACGTGGGAGGGAGGTGAGTGTGGTGGCCAAGACGTGAGGAGGGAGGTGAGTGGTGGCCAAGACGTGGAGGAGGGAGGTGTGGTGGCCAAGACGTGGAGGAGGGAGGTGAGTGGTGGCCAAGACGTGGAGGAGGGAGGTGAGTGGTGGCCAAGACGTGGAGGAGGGAGGTGTGTGGTGGCCACGACGTGGAAGAGGGAGGTGTGTGGTGGCCAAGACGTGGAGGAGGGAGGTGTGTGGTGGCCAAGACGTGGAGGAGGGAGGTGTGTGGTGGCCAAGACGTGGAGGAGGGAGGTGAATGGTGGCCAAGACGTGGAAGTAATACTCACAACTTCTTCCTCAATTAAAAATTAGAAATTATTTATTCCAGAAAAATATAAAATAAGACTGAAATATATTTAGCATTGATGTATGGTAGAATCAGTACCGGTATAGAGCGAATAACATCAGGTATAAATTAATAAGGTAAAACATTGAGTTATTTAATTGTAAGTAAACACACGAAATGTCACTTATTTAGGTGTTTAAAGAACATTAACTCCTGGAGATGTTTATATTAGAAGTGACATAATCATCCCCACCCCAGTCCAGGAATGTCCCTCTCAGGACTCACATAAATCCCTAATATTTCATATAATCAGTTATAGTACATAGTTATATTCTAGATGCAAAATTTCTATATTTCTTTAATATTTCATCTATTTTCCTATTTTTAAACATCCGCTCTATTTGCTTGGGGACATTATTTATATGGGCATTTCTATATACATTAAGCAATGGGCATTCCAGTATATAATGTGGCAGGGTATGGGATCTGGATGTTCTACAAACTCTACATTCTTTATTCTGTTCACTTCTCTCAGCTCCAAGTTCCCAATAATATTTATATCCTAATCTTAACCTCATATACACTGAATCTTTCCACCTACTTCCATCTTTCCCATATGTAAATTTTGTGTTCATGAGAACATGGTGGTAATGTTTCACATGTGAAGGGACCCATACAAATTGAACATTATGGCCATTTTTCCTTATTGTATTTACTAATTTTCTACATGAACCAATAATGTGTTCAAAGACAGGACTCCCACTGTTCAAAGAATCCAAAGCTGCCCTACTATCAACAAAAAAATATGCATCTTTATACCTCTTTACAACATTTTCCAATCCTACTAACATTGCATATAACTCAGCTTGTGTTGATGAAATAAAACTGCTCAACCGAAGTCCAATTTTGATGTCATCATTTCCTTGTTCTGTGTACTGTCTTATAAGGATCCCGCACCCTGCCCTACCACTTGACATAACTGAACCGTCACAATATACATGCAATGTGTTTATTTTAGGCAAATTACTAATCTTATTCCCATATAAAGACCTTAACTGTCCTGGTTCATGTAATGATTTCTTCATTGTGAGAGGCACTATGTCTAACTCTACGTCTCGTTCTTGACAGGGTGATTCTTACAACTCTTCTGAACAGCTGTACACCAGAGTGTCAGATTACATTTTTTTACTAATCCATTCATGCATCCTCCCTTGCCTTGCCTACAGAAGGTCCGTTTACCTTTTAAACCATCATTTATATCTTGTACAAATTTACCCCCACTGTTCCCTCTCATTAATCGAACTGCTGCAACTGTATTAATTTCATTGACCCTCTGTGAAATGCTCTGTAACCCTAGTTCCATTTTCATTATCTCAATCATTGCATTCTTTTGACACCCTAAAATTATTCTCATTGCTTCATTTTGCATGATCTCAAGCTTCCGTAGCCTTCCTTCACCAGTACAAGAGAGGACAGGTGCTGCATAGTCTATAAGTGATCTGATGGTAGAAATACACATCATTCTCAGTATGGGTACTAGGGTGTGTCAATTTTGTCAACATGTTAAAAATCAAATTTGGTAGTCAAAATATTGTGCCTCTTTATGTCTTAACTTGAGATTAGCAAACAAAAATGAATTGAAATAACCCTCACCTACATCAATTATACCTTAAAGTTTCAAATATCAGTATTTCAACAAATTAATGAGACTTGATTAGAATTATTCACTTGATAGTAACTAATCTCATGTAAGCATATGGATTATGGAGTATTTTATGGTTCTATAGCTTGTGTACAATATGCATGTCAGAACATGAACATGAACAGGCTCTCCATGTGGGACAGTTTAATTCTTGTTTTGACTTGTACCAAGCGTGAGGATAAGGCGCCCGGCTCACTCTCCTTCTAGATATCATAGACGGTGGTTTGCCCTCTAGAAGCCCTATAGCTTGCTTGGTCGTGGAGTCGTACATATTGCATACTTCCAGCAATTCTTTACTTAACTGTGATTGGTGGACTAAAATAAAAATCCGCCAACCAACAGCCAATAGGAGAACAGAGCAGTCAGTCAGCACAACACCCCAACTTATGTTTTCCTGTTGGATATTTATTCTCCTTTACATTGTTCATGGTGAGATGATACTGGAAATGTAATGGGCAGTGTATTTATTTAACGTCATATCTCCCATTGTTCTAAATAGTGCAGAAACGACTGCCCCCAGGGACTCTAAGGGGACAATACCACCTAGGGCCCTCCCAGGGGTGTCGGTAACCTGAGGGACCCTCCCAGGTGTGTCGGCGTCCGAAGGAGCCCACCCAGGGGTGACGACGGACCGAGCGACCCTCCAAGGGCCGGCGGTGCTCTCAGGGGCCCTTTCAGGGGTGACGGCGATCCCAGGGGCTCTCCTAGGAGACTCTCAGATGCGGTAGAGACCCCATGGGCCCTCGCAGGGGCAGAGGCGGTCTCAACAGCCCTCCCAGGGGTGGGAGAGGCGCCCCTCCAGGAGCCCTATAGCTTGCTTGGTCATGGTGTCGTACATATTGCATACTTCCAGCAATCCTTTACTTAACTGTGATTGGTGGACTGAAATGTAAATCCGCCAACCAACAGCCAATAGGAGAACAGAGCAGTCAGTCAGCACAACACCCCAACTTATGTTTTCCTGTTGGATATTTATTCTCCTTTACATTGTTCATGGTGAGATGATACTGGGAATGTAATGGGTAGTGTATTTATTTAACGTCATATCTCCCATTGTTCTAAATAGTGTAAAAGCAACTGCCCCCAGGGGCTCTACAGGGAAAGAGCCCCCTGGGGCCCTCCCAGGGGTGTCGGTTCCCCTAGGAGCCCTCCGAGGGCCCTTCCCAAGGGAGGTGGCGCCCCAAAGGGCGTTCAAGGAACGGCGGCGGACCCAGGGTCCCTCCCAGGGGCAGCGGCGACCCCACGGGCCTTCCTAGGGGCAACGGTTACCCCTGGGGTCCTCCCAGGGGCGTCGGCGACCCCAGGGGCCATTTCTGGGGCTTTGGCGTCCCAATGGGCCATCCCAGGGGCACCAACACCCCCAGGAGCTCTCCCAGGGACCGCGGCGCTTCAAGGGCCCTCCAAGGGTGAGGGTGTTTGAGGGTGAGGGTGTGAGGGGGTAAGGGAGAGGGTGTGAGTGGGTAAGGGAGAGGGTATGAGGGGGTTAGGGTGAGGGTGTGAGGGGGTAAGGGAGAGGGTGTGAAGGGGTAAGGGAGAGGGTGTGAGGGGGTTAGGGTGAGGGTGAGGTTGTGAGGAAGGGTGTGATAGTGGGCGGGGAGACGACGATGATGCACGGGGCTAATGAGCATTAGGGTGTGTCATACGGAGGCGAATTTTTTTTTTTTATTTGAAAAATCGGCCCATGGTATTAATGATGTAGTTCTATGTGCAGAATCATGTGATATCTTCAGATTTGGAAAGTTTTTATTTTTTGCTAGGTAAATTTTAACTTGAAATCTTATGAAAATTCAATATTCCCACCCTTTTACCAACACCACTAAATAGCTTATTTAAAGTAAAGTAAATGTATCAGGTTAATTTATTAGGATGAAAATGATCCAGAATAGTGAAACGAATGATCTTGACACATTTATTAAATTTAATATTCCTTTAGAAAACAAAATCATCAAATACAAAAACCGGTTTTATTACTACGACCCGGTGTTGCTGCACACCATAGAGAACATGTCTTTCTTGCTTCTGTTTCTACTCATCACCTCCCTACTTTATTACCTGAGCTCCGGATGTAGCCTTCCCACTCCTCTCCCCTGGCTGTTGCGTGACTGCTGGCCTCGCTCACTTGCTGCACACAACGCTCTATACTCTGGGTGTGCGAGGGCCAGGCAGGGACATGCATGGGGTTGTCCAGGAAAGCTCTGACTTGAACATTGGTGAGGCTGCAGGTAAGAGGGGGCTCACTGCCAGCCTGGATGTTATCCAGATCTATGAGATCAGTGAGGGTCTTGGCACCTAGATTGACTTCAGGAGTCTTCCTGACCCTGAAGGAATCGTCACCAACTGATTCGTCATGCCCAGATCATCTCATAAGTCTCATATCCAAGATCTTTTGGCCACCACTCTTCTCTCCTCCTCATCCTTACTGCAGAGCATTGTCTGCAGAACACTCAGGATGAGCATACCAGGAGAATCTCTCCTCACAGTCTGCTCACAATCTGAACAACCTTCCTTGGCTGACTCCATAGGGCTCAAGCTGGGGAGAACATGCTCCCCGGACCTTCAGGAGAACAAAGACTTGACCTTGGTGTTGAACCAATTTGGCAAGTAGACCTCACGATCAAGATTGGACTATTGTCGTCTCCAGGTTGTGAAGCTGGTTTCCCTTTCGGTTTATGATGAGCGACTGATTCTGCAGAACACAGAGAGAGCCGTTGTGAATACCTAGAATGTGAGACTGGACCTATCTGCAGGTAAGCAAGTCTATCGGGCATGACCCCAGTTTTGATGGCACTGCAAATCATGTAACCATAGTACTGGTCAGTACTCATGTCGTCAATGACAGTATGTGCAAGCTCAACGAGTGGAGGGCCAACTGTGATTTTTTCAAAGCTCGGATTTATTTCTAACTCAGTGGCAGAGTCCAGCATCTTGCCAAGAGGACCAGACCATCTGTTGTTTGAAAGAGTTTTGCCATCCAGCTCCTGGATCAGATGTCTGAGTAGCAACTCGTTGGTGTGGAGGGTCACAAACAATCCAGACCAGCTTCCTCCCAATCTTCCGCTGTATCCACTGTATGACCCCCCCTTGCCACCCTGTGTTCGTGTTGGTGCTGTCCCCTCCAATGGCCTGCAGGGTCTGGTCTACGTTCCTCTCTCTGAGCCAGTTCACAATGTTACCTGCCACTATCTCAGCTGGTTTCCTGATGTCATCTTTCTCTGGGGTGAAATGCCACAAATACTTCCCTCCTGGTTCACTGCAGCAGGAGTAGTGTTCCTCCTTCACCATGGCAGGGAACAACTTATGTCAGAATCTTAGCTTTCTGGGCTGCTAGTGTCATCCCTTCTCCATCAAAGAACAAACAATTGATTCCCATTTTCTCTTATCCCATATCAAACTCCTCTTCTAGGTTGTGACAAAGTTTCTCCTGAGCTCTCCTTACTTTGTTGTAGTCTATCCTGGTGGAGCATGTCAGGTGTTATCAAACCACCATCAATCAGGCAGCTGTTGCTATCTCTGCAGTTTCTCTGAGACCAGTGTGGTGTCGCATGCTGGCCAGAGCTATGCTCAGGATATCTTTCCTATTTCGAATCTTATGCCTGGAAGGTTTGGGATCATTATTTTCTGGGTTAGGGACAAAGTCACCATTCTCCTGGTCAGCACTCGGATCAGCCATGGGGAAGTCATTAAACTCTGAATCAGCTTGGCTCCAATCATCGGCCTTTTTTACCTCACCCTGGGCCTTCTCAAGTCTCTTTTCCTCGGCAACTCTTCTCCTCTTCTGTCTCTCTGTGGCAGCCTCCTGTCTCTTGGACTCCGGAATATCTTGGCTAGAAATCATGACCCTAAACTGCCAGTCTTCTCTCTCTGTGTGCTTTGACAAATGCCGGATTTCGATCACAGGAATCTTCAGTTCACGCTTGCAAATACAGGAGATGTGGGCCTCGGATTTACAGTCACGACCGCATCAAACTCAGGAACAGAGAACAATTGGGCACTTGCAAGTAGTGTCTCAAATAACTGGTCAGTTGTAGCAAAGCTGTCCTTAACTGCAAGTTTCCTCTCCCAAGAGAATGTCTCTTGCAGCACCAACTGGCTAGCAGTCTCTCTCACTAATCTTCTTCTGACTTGTTATGACTGGAGAGCTTGAACTTCAGGCGTTAGCCAGAGTGTACTGTGCCAAGACAGCTTTGGTCATATCACTGGCAATGTCTTTGTTGTGTAAGTTCTTTTGGTTCTTTCACTGATTTGCCTGATTAAAACACCATCATCTCAAAGCATCTCTCAATGTAGGCAACTCCGACTTCAGGAGCTCTCTCCCAGACCCAAGATAGTGACTGAGATGGCTGGATTTTTGGTTCCTCGTCCTGACACAAGCAGCCATCGCAAATACTATCAACTTATAAATGCATCAGAATCTGAAACAGAAAAAATATTGTTAGTTGGGTTGTTAAAGAATGAAGTCAGAAAACAATGTTCACTATTTAATTGTAATGCACTAATGCAGCTGTACGTTAGATTTTCGATAAATTTCACGCTAAAATTTACCTAGCAAAAGGTTGCAAAATATTGATACTGAAATTATTTTCTGTTTATATATACTAAAATCTACCAAAAAAGTGATGGGCCATTAGTTTTAGCTGATCTTCCCTCCTATGACACACCCTACTGGGCATCCCATACCCCGAGTCTGGGGCAGCCACGTGTGTTGCCGGTAACATGTGGACAAGTGTTGGTAAGTATTAAGAGATATTAATAGTTTCAGTAAATGTTAATAGGATTTGATTCACGTTAACTGATGTTGGAAGGTGTTGACGGCATCTGATAAGTGTTGGCAGGTGTTGACGACAGCTGATTAGTGTTGGCAGCTGTTGACGGCAGCTGATAAGTGTTGGCAGGTGTTAACGGCATCTGATAAGTGTTGGCAGGTTGACGGCATCTGATAAGTGTTGGCAGGTGTTGACGACAGCTGATAAGTGTTGGCAGGTGTTGAC
>NW_024737332.1:0-18706 GCF_018991925.1 Homarus americanus
AGGTTAGGTTAGATTATGTCAGGTTAGGTTAGATTACGTCAGGTTAGGTTAGATTATGTCAGGTTAGGTTAGATTATGTCAGGTTAGGTAAGATTATGTCAGGTTAGGTTAGATTATGTCAGGTTAGGTTAGATTATGTCAGGTTAGGTTAGATTGTGTCAGGTTAGGTTAGATTACGTCAGGTTAGGTTAGATTATGTCAGGTTAGGTTAGATTATGTCAGGTTAGGTTAGATTATGTCAGGTTAGGTTAGATTATGTCAGGTTAGGTAAGTAGGTGGAGGTGGGTAAAAAAGGTTAGGTTAGGTCGGCAGGTTTTAGTGTAGGAGCTTAAGTAATTCCCTAAAAATTTCATGTTAATTTTTGACACCATACATCGTAATAATCCTTATAAACTATGTTAAGGAACTGTGGTGTAATTTTTTCTGAACGGTTTATTATATGTTTTATGCCATTAAAGAAGTTTTATCAAAGATCGGCGTAATGAACCACAGACGTATTACCATTAACTCCTAAGTAACTTAAAACATGACTAATAACCTATGAACATGTAGTATTATATCATTACAATTTAACGTAATATATTATGAATGCTGTTATAATATCTTAAGTGTGTTACAAACATGGCTGCTCATATATGCCATCCTGTCTCTGGCAAAGAAGAGATTGCGGTAAGTAAAATTAATTGCTAAAGACAAATACTGGAAATTAAACATATACTTATTACCATTATCTGAAAAGCCTAGAACCACCGTTTTATATTTATTAAAAGTTTGTAGTGTTATACATCATGTGTATACAAGTCACAAGTTATTATTTACGACATTGCTTCAGTCCTCGTCATCAGAGTCTTCTGTGTACAACAGATTCTTCACCTTGTTTAGGCATTTCTCATCATCTGCTTGACAGTTACACATCTCGGTGCATGTCATGCTATTCTTTCTGATTCTTTCTGTATGAACATGACAATGATCCACATTTCCTGACGCCACATCCACATTTAACAAGTTCTGTGATTGCTTCTGGAGCTGGTGGTTGGTCTGATATTACTAGTATGAAACAGTCATTGTCAATCTTCCAGCCATGCTCTAATTGTGAAAGCATTTCACTGTCTGCATCACAAGAAGAGCTTGATACCTTCCTCTCAATATATGATACTTTAGAGTTGCTGCAGTCGCTGGTAGTTCTCCAGCTTCTGCCTGCGTTATCTTGAAGAGATGCCATCCAAGTTTTGACAGTTTAGTGAAAGTCATTCGTGGACAGTAGAGCTTAAATACAAATTCCTCTAGACCAATATACATGTCTGCTGGAGGGCATTTGGTCTACTCAGCATCTTGAATGCATCTAGGACTTTTGTGTTAGATTTCATCAAAGTGCTCCAACATGCTTTCTTTCCTTTGCCAACAAATTTTCCAATGCAGTCAGATCCTGTGAAGGCATGGAAGCCCTGTAAGGCTCTCTGCCCAATGTGTCGTCGCTCACCAGTTCCTGTTATCATACTTGTATTTTCTCCAAGTTGAGGCTGCTTTAATATGCCAAACACATCAGTGTCTGGTGACTTGATATGTACAGTGCTGCCCTTCTGTGATCCACATACTGTATGTCCTGCTTAAGTTCTATAACTTGTGATAGCAATTTAATGGTTGAAGTCTTATTTGCTGCTTTCCACGACAGTAGATTAACCTTGGACAGCTTTTCCCAGATGCTCAATGGACCAACAATACGTTCCTTGACAAAATTTTCATAATTTTGTCTTCCAATTTCATATGCAAATAGATTGTCATATTTGGCATTTTCTGGCATTACAGCTCCAGTTACCAAGTTTATAAGAGCATCATTTTCCTGGGATTACAGTCACCAATAACATTGTGTAGCTTCTGTACATCAGCATATTGACAGCTGACAATAGCTGTAGAGAGCTCATGGTGTTCTGTTCTTTTGTAATCTTTATGAGTTTGATATTTTATGTAATGAACTTAATTTGAAAACCCAAATGGTAGTATATGATCTTTTATCACCTTAGGCACTCTGTGCGTCATGCCTCTCAAGTGATTTTTTTCCTCTCTTACTTTTCTGGACAAATACGTCCTTTATCCCATCAGAAAAAATATCACCATATATTTTCTTAATCTACAGGTGCCAAGGTTTAAAATGACGGATGGTGTTAAAAATTAACCTGAAATTTTTACGTGACCACATATTGTCTTGTTGGGTTTCTGAGAGAACTTCACGGCTAAATAGCGCCTCTGTATTGATAGCCGGTACATGTTGTAATATCCACCGCTCATAGTTAAATCTTTATGTCCGTTTATTTTGTCCTAATTTAAGTATCAGAGAGTGTTTTCATTTTTAAGTATCTTAAGTATCTTTTTTCCCCACTCCTAAGTATCTAAGTATGATTTATTTTCATTTATAAGTAACTAACCATATTTTTGTTTCATTATAAAATGTGATTGATATAGACAACAGAAGTAAATATCAGCTGGAGGTCGTAAACGAAGCTGATGTGAAGTATTTTGACTCGCTGTTCCCACGAACTAATTGCTTCACTGGTTTATACCGAAGAAATAAAACCGTCAACGAACCATCCGATTCAAATGTGTCTTAGGCGATACAGGGTGTTTATGCGTCACTCTGATACCAAGAATGACTTTGTGTACTGTGGTGAAGCTGAGGGTAGGATAGGGTTGGGTTGGGTTGGAATGGGTTAGGATTACGCATGTGTAGGTATATTCTGTCGCATTTTATAGGTATCTTGCGTCTTTCTCTTTATTCCTTCTTTATCATGAGTATCTGTGCCTATTAATACACCACCTCGCAGGATAGTGGAAGAGGAATGGATAGTAACGAGATAATATTCTTCTAACATATACCTTAGCTTGATTACAGGTAACACCAGGTAGAAGTTACATGACTCTTAAGAGTTTTCCTCGACTTGGCTGATTCAACTGTAAGACTTGTTGTATTTATCCTTATTAAAATCCTCCACCTGTAAGACCCTCCACTTGTAAGACCCTCCACCTGTAAGACCCTCCACTTGTAAGACCCTCCACCTGTAAGACCCTCCACTTGTAAGACCCTCCACCTGTAAGACCCTCCACTTGTAAGACTCTCCACTTGTAAAACCCTTTAGGGATTTGAAATACCTTCTCGTCTTGGCTCCACTAGTTTACAGTAATGTTGAAGTATATAGTGAAGACTCACAGCTCATGGGTTAGAAAAACAAAAGATGCTTGTTTTATTTATTTATTTATTTATAGTTTATTTTAGAATCCCCGAAAGTTAGAACAAAATGGCTGACGGGACTCACAAGCGGGCGGTGTTCACAGTATGGACCAAGAATAAAAAATAAATGAAAAATAAAATAAATAAATCGTAAATTGGTGCATTGTTTCTCCAGGGGTAATTATAGAAGTACAAATGTTCTCCAGCAGTGGGTAACGATCATAGTCACGTATAGAGCTTCCGACGCAGGTAGATTGATATAGATGCATTACCTGGAGTTAGTGGGTTACAGGGGCCTCTTACACGATAATATTAAAGGTGTTTTTTTCCTTCTGTTTGTGGCACTTTAGGTGTTTAGGTTAGGTTTAATTAAAATGGTTTAGTTATAATAGTTATATTACGATAAGTTAAGTTGAATTTAGAACTATTTATTTGCATATATCGTGTTTTAGAAGGATTTGTTAGCTAATATGTTTAATTTGGATACATTTAGTTTAATTTAGATCATTTGATTTTACAAGGTCGCATTATAATGACTGGGAACCATATAGAAACCTGTTAGAGAAGTAAATATTTCTACGGCAGTGAATGAGTAAGTCAATAAGTGGTGTATAGAGCTGCTGATGCAACTTAAACGGTATATACTGTACATTATATGTTATCAGAGCTTTCCTGTTGTACGTAACCGCCTCCGTCAAAGTGTCTTAGTGGCTCATGTGAAGATTAGCCTCTATTTTATTTAACCTCAAGATTAACTACACTGGCACTGCCTGACCTGACCTGACCTGACCTACCTAACCTAACTTAATCTAACCTAACTTAATTTCCCAGGTAGCGTTAGGTTAATCATTAGTTGAAATAAGCTGGGAGGGTTAATCTTCAGGTAATCTATCTTAATTAACAATTTTGGTCAGGTGAGGCCTTCCTTACCTTACTCGAGAGCAGGAGGAGGAGGACTTGCTAACATCTACAGATCATCGTCAACCAAGGCAGATATTGAATACCTTTTGTTTACCTTCGTGGCTTAAGAACACATCTTAACACCATAAGACTATTCGCCTCAATACAATAATACAGTAATTGATTATTGTATTCTAATAAAATTTACGGTGTATCTTGACTATTCGCCTCAACAGTAATTGATTATTGTATTCTAATAAAATTTACTGTGTATCTTGTGAACCAGATTTATTGTTTGACCTTAGTGAATGAGAAACTGGTTGAGGTGTATTGTGGTAAACATCCTTAAGAGCAGCTCTGTGTGTTCTTACGACCTAAAAGTAACACAAAATGTAGCCAATATCTACCCTTGGTCAGTCACTTTATGTAGATGTCAATTGTGTCATTTCTCTAGACTTAGTGCCCCCTGGAGGAGAAAGTAAATACAATGTTGATTTATTTTGGTCACAACACACGCTAGTAGATTATTTTTTCCTATTTAACTAAATAATTAACACTATGTAGCTAACTAATTATATGACTCAAAGATGGTAACCAATATGGCGTCGATATTGTTCACATACTCTATGATAAATAGTGTAGGTTATGTATATAAGCTACTGTGCCGAGTAGCAACCCTGTATATAAGCTACTGTGCCGAGTAGCAACCCTGTATATAAGCTACTGTGCCGAGTAGCAACCCTGTATATAAGCTACTGTGCCGAGTAGCATTTATATATATCATCACGTGGCAACACTGCACGTTATGTGGCAACATTGCCCCGAGGCTGCCATATGGCAAGGCAGCCTCAGTCTGACTGTGTGAGCCGTGCATGGCACACGCGAGTCACCACTTGTATTTCTATCATCCATAATAAACGGACTTCAGTGTTACACAGTGTTTCCCTACCCATCACTGCATTCTTTGGGGAACTTGTAACCACCATGGCGCAGTGCCTAGGATCTGTGGACTTACAAAGTGTGTGAACGGTGCCGAGACAGTTACGTCTGCCGGTGATGCGCGTCATGCGCGTCGACTCATAGTGTGTTGTGTTGTGTTGCGCTGTGTTTCGCCGCGATGTGCAGTGTTGCTCCGTCACAGTGCGTTTTAGTGACGGTGGCAGTGTTAGTGTCAGTGTATTAGTGTGTGTCTAGAGCTGAGAGTTGAGCATTGGCCTGTTTTTGGTGGTACTCATGGAGCACGCAGGCGTACACCCTTCTCGTGTGACATCCCGGGTGATACTGACGGTCTCACTCCCGCCGCGTCTCCAGCCACCGGCATTAAGGCCACCACGAAGCAATCTCTCAGACACACACACACGCACACACGCACGCACTCGCTCACGGACAGAACAGTGGACTATATGCGTGATCTCTGCGCTGTTTATGTCATATATATGTGGTTCGAGCTGTTGAGGCGCCACTTTATATACTAAACAGTGCAGTCCACGCACACACAAAGATGGGAGGTAAGAAGGGACAACGTCAAGAAGGGAGACACGACTCCCCACCACCTTCTCCTCCACCGGGCGCAGACTCTCATCCTCCACCTCCAGTGACGGACATTGCCACAATTCTGAGGTGGATGGACGACCGGGACGAGAGACGTAGAGAGATGGAACTTCAGAGGGAGGAGACATGAAGAGAGGAGGAAAAGTTGCGTTTTGAGGCACTATTGGCGACCCTGGCGCTAACCCACCCTCCCTCACTCGCAGGTAGCGCGCATATAGGCGCCAGTACCCTCCCTCCTCCACCACACCAGCGTCCTGCAGGTACCCTTGCTACCCCAACAGCTCCCAAGGCATCTGTTCAACCCCCACCCGCCCTCTCACCAGACGTCACGTTTCAGCTTTTTCGTGAGTGGAGGTGGCGTTGGACAGATTACTCCACGATGGTGGACCTTGATAGCATGCCTCCAAACAAACAGCTCATCCAACTGCGGATGTGTTTGTCGCTGGAGACCCAGAGAGTTTTGGAGCACAAGGTTGCAAGTGCCTCCCGATTCTACATCTTCAGTGACGGATGTGCTCGACCTTTTACAGGAGCACGTTAAAGGTCGGAACAACGAGGCTTTGCGTCGCCGTGCCTTCACCAGCTGCAAGCAGGCGAAGAACGAATCCTTTGACGACTTTTTTGTACGCTTGAAGAGTTTGTCAGAGGAGATCGACGTCTGCAAGGCGCACAGCCGGGAATGTGAGGAAGCCTGGATCAAGCACGGGATCTTGACAGGTGTCAGGCACGAAGAGTTGATGCAGCGACTCATCCCCCTGGACGCTTCCTCCACACTCCAGGTGGTAGTGACTGAATGTCGGTCATACGAGGCCACCAAGTCCGCCACCTCTGCCTTACGGGCCCCTCCTGCTGTGAGAGCAATCTCTCAGTACAAGAAGGGTAAGAAGGCGGCCAACAACATGAAGGCTGCCACACGTTCTTCCACGCCTCCGCCTAGTGCTTCCTGTGGCAGCTGTGGAAAGCAGCATGGCCCCAAGACTTGCCCGGCCGCCGACGCACTGTGTCGTGGATGTGACCGTAAGGGCCACTGGTCTAACACAGACAGGTGCCCTGCACGAGGCCACAAGTGTCAGGCCTGCGGTCGCTATGGACACTACGACAAGTGCTGCCGCCAACCCAAGCCCAAAAGCCCGAGACGAGGAGGACAGCAGCGCACTTCCATCGGGGTGGTTCGCACGCAGCCCCCTCCAGATGGCCCACGCCTCCCCAAGCAGCAACGGAGTCACATCAGGAGGGTGGAATCGACCACACGCCCCAGGGCTACCTCTTCCCCTACTATCCGCGTCGCCGTCACACACGGTGATGTGTCGGGTCACATCGAGGTGATACCGGACACCGGCGCTGATACTACGGTGATTGGGTTGAAGCACCTCCAGAAACTGGGCCTCACCAAACGTGACCTGGGACCACCGCCGCAGCTGCTGTACTACAATGCGGACGGTTCCCAGATGCCGGACGCTGTGGGCTCCTTTCAAGCAGAGATCACCTACGGCGACAGGTCGTGTCACCGATGGATCGACGTGCAGCCTACTCTCGCTACACCCTTGTTGTCGTGGGAGCACTGCAAGGAGTTAGGCGTGGTGCCCAGAAACTTTCCCGAGCAGATCCCAGCTGCTCGTTACACCGCCAGCAGGGTGCGTGAGTCGACGAGCGACGCGCCTGGCGCTGCCACACAGATCTGCCCAGAACCCGCGTCCACTCCCTCCCCGCCTCCACCCAAGTCACGGCTGCTTCCTCTTCACAGCGAGACGTCTCCTTCAGCCGCAAGGGCCTACTTCCTGAAGGAGTACTCGGATGTGCTGGTGACGAAGGAGGCCCTACGGACCGCGCCACTGAAGGCTATGGCGGGTCCGCCTATGAGGATACACCTGCGGGAAGATGCACAGCCGTTTGCCATACACACTCCCCGGTTGATTCCTCTCGCCTTCAGGGATTCAGTCAAGAAGGAACTGGATTCCATGGTGGCCCAGGGTGTCATCGTACCCGTTGGTGACGACCCATCCCCTTGGTGCCACCCTCTAGTTGCTGTGGCTAAGACTAACGGTGGAGTGCGGATTACTACCGACTTGTCTAAGCTTAACAGCCAGGTGTCCCGTCCCGCCCACCCTTCACCCACACCTTTTGCAGCTATACGGAGTGTGGATCCGAAGGTACGGCACTTCTCGACGATGGACGCCCTCTGTGGTTACTGGCAGATCCCACTGAAGAAGGAGGATCAGCCACTGACCACTTTCATCACGCCTTACGGACGCTTCCGCTACTGCCGTGGCCCTATGGGATTCGCTGCTACGGGGGACGCCTTCTGTCTCCGTGGTGACATGGCACTTCAAGGCGTGACCAACTGCGTGAAGGTAGTGGACGACGTCCTCCTCTACGATGAGGACTACCTGACGCATCTTCGCCGCATCGACGAGGTACTGACCAGGTGTAGGACGCACGGCATCACTCTGAATGCCGAGAAGTTCGTCTTGGCCGCACCTGCAGTGTCTTTCTGCGGCTACCGACTCTCAGGGGATGGCATTGCTGCTAACCCGGAGAAAGTTCGCGCCATAGCGGACTTTGCGAAACCTGCCAACCTTACGGATCTCAGGTCTTTCATGGGCCTGGTGAACCAGCTGGCAGAATTTTCTCCTGACGTCTCCACCGCTGCCGGGCCTCTCCGCCCCCTGATGAGCCCCAAGAGGACGTTCACGTGGACCCCTGACCACGCCCTCGCCTTTCATAAGGTGAAGGAGGCCCTGTCAAGTCCACCTATCCTCGCTACTTTCGACCCAGCGCTCCCCACCGTCCTCCAGACAGACACCTCGCGCCTGTACGGGGTTGGTTACGCCCTTCTCCAGGATCACGGTGGAGGAAAGTACCGGCTCGTACAGTGTGGCTCTCGCTTCCTCACCGATGCTGAGTCTCGCTACGCTACCATCGAGCTGGAGCTGCTGGCAGTGGTATGGGCCTTATCGAAGTGCAAGTTCTACTTGATTGGCCTACAGCACTTCGACCTCATCACAGACCACAGGCCCTTGGTCCCCATTCTTAACCACTATTCGCTGGACGCCATCGAGAATCCCCGCCTCCAGCGCCTGAAGGAGAAGATTTTGGCCTTCGTCTTCACCGCGGCTTGGCGCGCAGGTAAGGAGTTGTGCATCCCGGATGCCCTCTCCCGCTCCCCAGTCAGCCGCCCTACACCTGAAGACGAGATGCCCAGCACCGAGGCCGGTTTCTCCGTCAGCAACATCGTCACCTTGCAGGCCGTACAGTCCCTCGCCAGCACCCAGGCCTCAGTGTCGCCATCCGACAGCGATCTGGCCCTTGAGGAACTACGGACCGCGGCACGCGACGACCCTTCCTACACTCAGCTCTTGGAGAGTGTGAGGACTGGGTTCCCTCGCGACCGTTTTGACCTCCACAACGCCCTACGCCCGTATTGGAAGATACGTGAGGACCTCTACGCAGATGGGGACCTCGTCCTGCAGCTCTCCGTCGTCGCGTTCTGACCCGCTTACACGACAGCCATCGTGGAGCAGAGGCCACCAAGCGCCGCACAAGGCAGGCTGTGTACTGGCCCGGCATTGACGCGGATATCGTCAATACGGTCCGTGCCTGTGAGCCGTGCTAGATCATGCAGCCCAGTCAACAGCAAGAGCCCCTCTTGTGCGACGACGAACCCACCAGGCCCTTCGAGTCCGTGTCGGCTGATTTCTTCAGCACAGCTGGGAAACATTTCCTAGTTGTCGCCGACCGACTCTCTGGCTGGCCTGTGGTGGTAATCTGTGGCTCGGACACGACGTCCGCGGCCACCATTCGCCACTTCCGGCACCTCTTTCGTGACCTGGGCGTCCCCGTACGTCTGCGGACGGACGGTGGGCCACAGTTCACCAGCCGGGACTTCACAGGATTCCTGGAGCGTTGGGGAGTCCGCCACATCGTGTCAACACCCCACAACCCACAGTCAAACGGCCACGCTGAGGCTGCGGTCAAGACAGTCAAGCACCTCATCCTCCAGGTGGCCCCTTCAGGCAAGATAGACTGTGAGGCGTTTGACAAAGGACTCCTGGAGTTACGTAATACTCCCACCCACACAGGACGCTCCCCTGCCCAGATCCTGTATGGTCACCCTCTCCGCTCTTGCGTTCCTGCACACGCCAAGGCCTTTGCAAAGGAGTGGCAGACCAGAGCCGAGAGCTGCGACCGCCGCGCCGCTTCACGTGCCCAGGACGCCAAGGCTCGGTATGACGACCATGCCCGCCCTCTTCAGCCACTGGAGATTGGTGCCCTTGCCCGCGTCCAGGACCCGACGACGACACGTTGGGACAAGGTGGGCATAGTGATGGGCGTCGGCCGGTCGCGGGACTACAAGGTCAGGATGCCGAGCGGCCGTGTCTGGTGGAGGAACCGCCGCTTCCTCCGGCCAGTCCCACCCCCTGCTGCTGGCCCCCTGACCGAGGACGAGTCACCTACACCTGACGAGGATCCGCCCCACAGTGCACCTCGACGCTCGGAGCAACTTAGGACTAAGAAGTCCGCTCAAGACAAAGACTATGAGCGTGAGGGGGGAGGGAGATGTAGGTTATGTATATAAGCTACTGTGCCGAGTAGCAACCCTGTATATAAGCTACTGTGCCGAGTAGCATGTATATAAGCTACTGTGCCGATAGCATCACGTGGCAACACTGCACGTTATGTGGCAACATTGCCCCGAGGCTGCCATATGGCAAGGCAGCCTCAGTCTGACTGTGTGAGCCGTGCATGGCACACGCGAGTCACCACTTGTATTTCTCTCATCCATAATAAACGGACTTCAGTGTTACACAGTGTTTCCCTACCCATCACTGCATTCTTTGGGGAACTTGTAACCACCAAATAGATGTATTGTCTGTTTAATTTTAGGGAAGAATTTAATTTATAAACTTTTGAGAATCTGGATACAGGAGTTTTGTCTTTGCGTGTGTGTGTGTGTGTGTGTGGTGATGATGATGACGGATACTTTCCTCTGCAGTGAAAAAAATATCTTGACATTGCAAAGTTTAACTGTAAGCCGAAGGAACGTTTGTAATGTAACTTATTATGTGAAATTGTAACTTGAAATTCTTTGTGAAAAAATATTTCCCGATAAAGTTTGGCAGTAAATGAAGTATTACATCAAGGTGTAACTTGTGGTTCCTTGTGGAGTAATTACCTATGTGGACGATACAGCTACTCCAGGGTGTAAGACCTAGAGTAGAAAGTCTTAAGACCTTACCTGAGGTTGAAAGACTCTTATAGTGGAACGTCTTAGGTATTGAAACTTTAATTACAGTAAATAAAATATAATCTACCTAAATATTCCTTCACCTGGCGACAACTAATGATACAGGTGGTGTAATAGCTCTTTAAAATTCCTCCGTTTGATATAATAATGACCACACATGAACTTATAATGTGCAATATCTTGATAACACATTAGCTGCAACATTACACATAGTCCAGTGTATGTGTAGTGAGGGACATCTACCTAAATGAGTTACAGAATGTGGAGTTGAGGCAAAAAATGTTGGGACATGTTTGAAATCATCAGTTGAGCCAAACGTTTATACTCAATATTGTTTTAATGGTATTTTAGAGCGACCGAAAAATTTAAACAAAATGGCCGGATAGGCTCGGGGGATCCACAAGTCCTCTTATAAAGGATCGACAATAAATGAAAACAAATCAGATTAATTTAAACACATTTCCAAGAGTATTAGATCCTGTAAAGAGAGAAAATTAATACTTGATATTTGTAGAAGCTTTTTTTTTCGTCCGTTTTCGTCTTGGTTAAAACAATTGTGGTGGTGTTACCTGTTCCAAACGGTAGACATCAAGGAAATGGATCAAGACCTTAATACTCAAAGGTACACATGATGATTTGTTCCCAAGTCCGAGGATTTACTTCACAAAACAGATTAACTTTAGGACACAATGATGGCGAACAAAATAACATCAACATTGCGTACAGTACATATCTTGCTTTGACTCTTAACTCTTGTAATTTTTCGTAATGTTAGTGAATGAATTTGAGATTCTGGGCATATTTTCTTGTTTTTCTTTCTAATCAAGTGTAAAGGAAGATGTACTGTTTATTGATGGATTTGGTGATGTCTTTATAGTGTATTAGTATGTTAATATTACACAGGTTTGGTATAGTGGTGACGGTAATGTAGTGTAGTAAGATTTTAACACATGGAGGTGAATTTGTCTTTTATGTTGAGGATTTGTTAAAGGGAAGATCTGATGGACGGGGATAATTGTCTGGTTGTGATGGACACGGCTCACCTAACCTAACCCAATCTAACCTAACCCAACCCAACCTAACCCAACCTAACCCAACCCAACCTAACCTAACCCCTATATATGTGTGAGATAAGGTTCTGATTCAAGAACAAGATGCACAAGTTCGAATCCAAATTGAGCAGTAGGGTTTGTTGACTAATTCGGGGCTTCACATTCATAAAACTCTCAAATGGGATACGACTAAACCCGAAGCCCCATCTTCCGTCGGTCGGTCGTCGGTGTCAGGTCAAAGTTCAGTTTGTAGTTCACCTCCTGTGATATGTGTCATTTATCGAAACGAAACATGAGGTTAACGTGAAAACAAAACCTCGAAGCAACACGTATAAACAGGGTCGAGTTTTCATCGGATTTTACGTCATGAAATTTCCATCTTGAGAGAGAGAGAGAGAGAGATTGATTGATTGATTGATTGATTGATCCCGATGCTGAAATTAACACTAAAATTTTATACTGAAATCGAGATAAATGCAGGTAAGGTTGGCGTATGGAATTATTGAAGAACGATCACAGAAATGTTTTACCTGTTTCCTGTGATGTAAATCCAAAATGGTGTTAATTGTCATGGGTTTATACGTCCAAAATGTTCTTCATATCGTAGGGTCTTACATCCAAATATGCCATCCAAGTCCATATGTCCATTCATCCAGTTAGCTGTTTATCCATCCACCGATTCACCCACCTACCCATCTCTCCTCCCATTTAGTCATCCATCTACCCATCTCTCCTCCCATTCAGTCCCCCATCTACCCATCTATCCTCCCATTCAGTCTCCCATCCATCCATCCATCCATCCATCACACGAGGAATAGAATGACCCACTTATAATTTTTCTCTTTCCTGCTGCACTAAGGATCAACCACCCAGAGTGGTATGGCTACCCTGAGTAGGTACACTCTGTATTCCTCCTTTACTCTATTGTGGTGTAGGTGGTGGGTAGTGTGTGTTTGTGTAGAGCGTGGATAGTAGGTTTGTTTGTGGGTGTAGGGCGTGGATAGTAGGTTTGTTTGTGGGTGTAGGGAGGGAGTGGATAGTAGGTATGTTTGTGGGTGTAGGGAGTGGATAGTAGGTTTGTTTGTGGCGTGGATAGTAGGTTTGTTTGTGGGTGTAGCGTGGATAGTAGGTTTGTTTGTGGGTGTAGGGCGTGGATAGTAGGTTTGTTTGTGGGTGTGGGGCGTGGATAGTAGGTTTGTTTGTGGGTGTGGGGCGTGGATAGTAGGTTTGTTTGTGGGTGTGGGGCGTGGATAGTAGGTTTGTTTGTGGGTGTAGGGCGTGGATAGCGTGGATAGTAGGTTTGTTTGTGGGTGTAGAGCGTGGATAGTAGGTTTGTTTGTGGGTGTAGGGAGTGGATAGTAGGTATGTTTGTGTAGGTGGATAGTAGGTTTGTTTGTGGGTGTGGGGCGTGGATAGTAGGTTTGTTTGTGGGTGTAGGGCGTGGATAGTAGGTTTGTTTGTGGGTGTAGGGCGTGGATAGTAGGTTTGTTTGTGGGTGTAGGGAGTGGATAGTAGGTTTGTTTGTGGGTGTAGGGCATGGATAGTAGGTTTGTTTGTGGGTGTGGGGCGTGGATAGTAGGTTTGTTTGTGGGTGTGGGGCGTGGATAGTAGGTTTGTTTGTGGGTGTGGGGCGTGGATAGTAGGTTTGTTTGTGGGTGTGGGGCGTGGATAGTAGGTTTGTTTGTGGGTGTAGGGCGTGGATAGTAGGTTTGTTTGTGGGTGTAGGGCGTGGATAGTAGGTTTGTTTGTGGGTGTAGATACATACATAGTTAAGAGGAATAAATCAAAATGGGAAGAAGATTAAGATAAATAAACTGATGATTAATGGTACAGGTGAGTTAATAAAATAGATATAAATAGATAAATACAGTAGATAGATAGATAGATAGATAGATAAGAACATAAGAACATAAGAAAATAAGGAGTCTGCAATAGGCCGGTTGGCCTGTGCATGGCAGCTCCTGTCGAGAGTTACTACCACTCTCTATCATCCATGAATCTATCTAGCCTCCTTTTGAAACTTTCCAGAGTTCCCGCACTTACTACAAAGTTGCTAAGCTTGTTCCACTCGTCCACCACCCTATTTGTGAACCAGTTTCTTCCTATCTCCCTCCTAAACCTAAACTTATCCAACTTGAATCCGTTGCTCCGAGTCCTATCCTGCTCGGATATTATAAGAACCTTATCTATATCCCCTTTATTGATTCCTTTCACCCACTTAAATACTTCTATTATATCTCCCCGCACTCTTCGTCTTTCTAGGGAATGCAAGTTAAGTTTCTTTAACCTATCCTGATATGGAAGGTTTCCAAGTCCCGGAATCATTTTTGTCATTCTTCGCTGCACCGACTCTAGTGAATTTATATCCATTCTATAATAGGGGCACCAGAACTGAACCGCATAATCGAGGTGCGGCCTGACTAGCGCAAGATATAGTTGCAATAAGACCTCTGCACTCTTGTTACTTATACTTCTAGATATAAAACCCAATACTCTGTTTGCCTTATTTCGAACATTAACGCACTGTTTTCTAGGCCGTAGGTCCGGGCTTACAAGTACCCCTCGGTCTCTTTCACAAGTCGACTTCTCTAGGTTGATGTTGTTAAGGCTGTATACAATATAAGTATTTGTTCTTCCAATATTAAGTACGCTGCACTTGCTGGTGTTGAATTTCATTTGCCATTTTTCAGACCACCCCTGCAGTTTATTTAGATCCTCCTGTAGATTTCAGATTTGCCCCCGAGGGGGCTAGTTTATTGGGCACCCCCTTACATCCAGTGCAAGGTGAAGCGCAGAAGCGTTTACAGCGCCCAACAGGGAAGTATGAAAAGTTCATACTTGCCTTTATGACTCGTACATTAAGGGCGTAAAAGCCTGAAGGGTCATAGGTTCTGTCAAGTTACATAAAGTGAGAGAATGATGAGTGTGTGGGGGGAAAGTTCCCGGTACATTTTATCTGTTTATGGCAAAGTGTGGCAGGTCCCTAATAATGTCAAATGCCAGGCCTGTGACTAGGAGGAGGGATAAATCCCCCTGTAGTGCATTTGCATCCTGCCCTGAATTAATTTGCCGCCCTATTTTGGTGTCATCCGCAAACTTGCTTATGTCACTGCTGATCCCAGTATCTAAATTGTTCATGTAGATTATGAACAAGAGTGGGCCTAGTACTGACCCCTGGGGAACCCCCACTGGTTACACGGCCCCACTCAGATTTAACACCATCTACGCTGACCCTCTGCGTTCTATCGGTGAGCCATGATTTTATCAATTTAAAACTTTCTCCTCGTGCCGCAGGCCTTAATTTTCTTGAGAAAGCCTCCTGATGCGGTGCTCTGTCAAATGCTTTTGCTAAAAGTCTAAAATAAATAACGCCGTAATTTTCGTCATTATCTCACTACCTCGAAGACTTTCCTAAAAAACGTTAGCAGATTTGTTAGACAAGATTTTCCCTTTGTAAAACCCAAATTGAGAGTCGTAGATTAATTTGCTTTTCTCTAGATGCGATCGGATGCTATCTGCTATAATGGGATTCAAGAAATTTCCCCACTACTGACATCAAACTGATCGGCCGGTAATTTGACGCTGATGCTCTGTCTCCCTTTTTGAATATGGGTACTACATTTGCCTGTTTCCACACGTCTGGCACAACTCCAGTGTCTAATGATTTTGTAAATAAGTTTACAGGGGTCCGCTAATCTGTTCCCTACACTCTTTAAAGACTCGAGGGAAAATTTCATCCTGCCCTGGGGATTTTGTTTTCTTTAGTTTATTTATCTTCTTAAGAACATCCTCTTTTCTGATAGTGATATTCTTTAATTTCTCTTCTTCCTTTCCCTTAAATATCAGTTCCACCTCTGGAATTTCATCTCAAATTTCTTTTGTGAAAACTGATAAGAAGTAGCTGTTCAATGCTTTGCTTATTTCTTCACTGCCATTTGTCAATTCTCCCCTCCCTGACTTTAAAGGCCCAACTTTGTCCTTGATCTTTGTCCTATATACCTGGAAAAATCCCTTGGGATTCGCCTTGGATTCTCTTGCTATTTTGATTTCATAGTCTCTCTTTGCTTTCCTTACATTTTTCTTAACATTCCTAGATAGTTCATTATACCTGTTTCTGAGCTGCTCCTCCCCTCCCTTTAATTTCTTATATATTCCTTTCTTTATTCCTATGTCATGTTTAAGTTTTCTGGTCATTCACCTTGGCTCATTCTTATTTGACCTAATTTTTCTGTATGGTATATTTTGTTCTTGTGCTTTATGTAGTATACTAGTGAATATATTATAGTCATGATCAATTGTTGTGTCATCTATGACCTCACCCCTTCCTACTGGGAACTGACGTGACTGTTCCCAGGTGACCTCACCTAGGTACCTTCTTAACCCCTGATAATCCGCCAACCGAAAGTTTGGGACTCTGACCATATTGTCATTGTCTTTCGTTTCCCAATTTAGGGTGAACCTGATTTCTCTGTGATCACTGTTACCTAGTTCTTCCCCTACTGTGATATCTCTGAAAATATTTTCTTTATTTGTTAATTCTAGGTCTAATATATTGTCACCTCTAGTGGGTTCTGTAATTAGTTGTTTCAAAAAATTGTCCTGTACTGTGTCTAGGAAGTCTTCAGATTCATAGTCGCCTACAATGTTGTCCCAGTCAATATTTCTGAAGTTGAAATCCCCCATAATGCATAGGTTGTTGTATTTTGCTGCCCTACTCATTTCCTGCCATATGGGCTGAGCTGCTTCTTTGCCAAGACTTGGGGGCCGGTAAATCACTCCCATAATTAGTTTTTCTCTTCCTTCCGTGATTTCTACCCACACAGACTCGGTTCCTATTTCACCCTTTATTGAATTATGAATACAACATTTTAATGTATCCTTGACGAAGAGTGCGACCCCTCCCCCCTTCCTACCTTCCCTGTCCTTGTGAAAAAGGTTGTACCCTTCTATGTGGTACTCTGATAAAAAAATTTTGCTCGTCAGATTCATCCAAGTTTCGGTGATAGCTATGACGTCTACATTCTCGGTATATACAACCGCTCTCAGCAAGTCTATTTTATTTCTAACGCTCCTACTGTTTGTATAATATACATTTAAACCTACCCTTCCCTGGTCCTGTTTTACCCCTTGTCCTGAGCAACTAATTTTACTTCCCAGGACCTGCTTATTTTTTGACTCCCACTTTCCCCGACCCCTCTTTACTGGCGAAAGCCCCCCCTTCGGAGTGACAATTTCACGCTCCAGGGATGCAGACAACGTCTTTACCCCCTCACGAGACAAGTGTGCTCCGTCGCGACAGTACAGGTAGTCGTTGCCATAGAATCGTTGCCAGTTATCAATGAATGCCCAACCATTGTTTGCACAATGTTTTTCCAGTCGGCAATTTATAGCAATTGCCCTGGACAGCCATTCACGACCAACCCCTCTTCTAGGCAAGACACCACATACTATCGGGATCCCTCCCTTATCTCTAATCTTCCCCAGCGCCTCCCTATACCTCTTGAAAAGTTCCTCACTCCTAACCTTACCTATGTCGTTTCCTCCCACACTAAGACACACTACTGGATTGGTACCCTCCCCTGACAAAACCCTGTCTAACCTCTCGGCTACATGCCCTATCCCAGCCCCAGGAAAACACACCCTAGTCCTACGTTTCCTATCTCTCGCACAAAAAGCCCTATCTACAAACCTCACCTGGCTGTCCCCAACTACCACGACCTTACCTGTGGGCAGGGTTTGTACAACTGCCCTTTCCTCTCCTTGATCCATACAGTCCTGCCTCTTCTCTTCCTCGCCAGCTTCCTGCAGCACCTGGTAAGGGTTACTACACTCCACACCCTGGTCAGCTTTCCTGAGCCTGACCCTAGTCCCCTTGGAGACAACCACTCTCCACGCCTGCTCCTCCTTCGCAGGTGTCCTGCTAGGCAGGACACCGACCTGAAGGAGTTCCGTCCTGAGGGCTTCATTTTCCCCCTTTAGAGTGTCAACCTCACTCCTCAACTGCCCCAGCTGCCTTAACAGAGTGGCAAGGAGGTCGTCTTTCCCCACACTCCCCTCCTCTTCCCCCACGACACAACGATCCAAGGCGGCCATTTTCCTTGGTTTCTAACGGGAGCACTTTCGGGCACGACCTTCTCCAAGCTGGGTCAGAGGTCAACTGATAGATATAGTAGATAGATAGATAGATGTATGATTTTGTATACCGCAAGAGTAACTAAATGTTCCTGTACCTGTATTTTCTTTCAGTTACAAAATACACAGGATTATAAATATGAGTATGCACATCAGGTGTTACAGTAAGTGGTAACATTTTGTAATACTCTTAAGTGATGAGGTAACAGAGGAAATAGACGGATACTAACGGAGAGTTTTTGTAGAATTAGACAGACATTCAGACAGTAAAACTTCTTCCGACAATACAAATTTTGACGGTGGAATTTATACACGAGAGTGTATGGATAATAATGATGAGCTGAATTATAACATCTACGTCTGATAATCCGTTGTTTAGAATGGATTATTATTATTTTTGTTGAGTTATTTAACAGTTTGAGAAAAGGTTTATTATGGTACTATGTCCTATTATCACACAAGGTCATAATTGAAGTAAAATAACCAATTATACTGTATTATTTTAGACAATATTCCCTGGACATGCTGGATAATATACCATCTACTTAAGGAGGTGATGTAGGTAAGGTAGATTGATATTTTAACATTAATTTACTCAGTTTT